>NW_007578055.1:198725-218909 GCF_000690725.1 Stegastes partitus | reverse complement strand
GGCTGATAAACTGCGTCTTCATTTCTTCCAGCTGGTGCTGGACTGGATCCACCTCCAGCAGGTTCAAACTGGTTACAATCCCAAATCTGAGCAGCTGAACATCTAAATCTCAACTAGTTTTTGTATTTTTTAGTGTGTTTTCTCAAGGATCCTCTACATGTGGTTGTTTAAGACCAAGATTTATACTGAACAGCTTGTCAACTATATCATTTATTTAAGCTTAAATTGGCCTCAATGTTCAGAATCTCAGACTTGTGCAGCTGAACATCAAAATATTGGACAAATTTCTGCACGTCTTGTTTTTCATCGATGAAAAAAATGTTGTCAAAGCATCTCCAAATACTGTAATAGATTGTAAAAGACAGATAAAATCGGTCCATCTCACCTGTGATGAGGACTTTGCTTCCATTGGTTCTTCTCTCAGCCATCTCTCTCTCTCTCTTTCTCTCTTTCTTTCTTCCTTTTCTTCCTCTTTTGTCAGTTTTAGCTTCGTTTTCTCGTCACTCTTTCTGCCCCTCGCTCCATGTTGCCTCCCTTTTATAGTCCCCCGGCTCCAGCGGTTTGGTTATGCAGCAGAAGGGTGAGCCTGTGCTAATTGTGTGGAACCCGTTCGGACCAGTTTATAATGAGAAACATGGCTGAGAGGGAGACAGATCTGAATGGATGCAACAGGATGCGGTGGCAGGTTTGATAAGTGGGTTTGTGTGGATGGAAAAAGTTCCTCGCTGGTCTTAATTAAACGGATGAATAAAAGCATTAATGTTCACACAAAGTTTTTCTGCCTCGGTTCCGTTTTTACATGATTTGATAGAGAAATGACTGATTACACCACACGTCTGTAGCTCACCTGACCCTGTATGTGCAAAACAAATCATCCTCCAAAATAAGACTTTTAAGCAAAGCAACAGCTTCTCTCTCGAGGCCTGTAAATATGAAATCATGATTGGATTCAGCTGTTTTTCCCGCTGCTGCTCTTCATTCATATTTACTGCTCAGCTGCGTCATGTCGACTCTGAGTTCTCTGCTCAGGCATCTTAAAGCACTTTGTGCTTTTATTATCTTCATCCAAACATCCAGGTGGGACGATTACATCAGATAGTAAAAATTCATGTCCTGAAATTCTGTGAGTCTCAGCAAGTCAGCTTTTTGGTCTTCTTTAACCCTATTCAGGACTTTTGGGTTTAGGTGACAGGTGTTGTTTTTTCATTTTTTAAGATTTTATTTTATTTTTTTAATATAAAAACAGGGACATTTGTCATGCATTTGGAACCAAAAATATGTCAACTTATCAGAAAACTTATTTAACAAAGCATAAAATTCTATAATGAATACCAACAAGTATTTTGCACATATTCTTTCTTGGGGTCCAATGGACATCGTTGCCTCACAGCGAGAAGGTCACCGGTTCGTGTCCCGGTGAGGACACCCGGGACCTTTCTGTGTGGAGTCTCCATGTTCTCCCCGTGCAGCGTGGGTTCTCTCTGGGTTCTCCGGCTTCCCTTTTTAAAATTGTTTTTCCAATTTATATCCTTTTTGTTGCTTTGCTTGTTTCGCATGTGTAAAAATATTTTTTTTCCCACCTTATAACATTAACTTTTTATTTACTTCTACTGTTGTTTGACCTGATATATAAAAAAAAAAAAACATAAATATGATCTCCAGTGTTGAATGTTAATATAAAAGAATAACATCCACCTTACAGTACAGCACATGCACTGTCCAATGATATGAACTGTATATATAAATATGTATACATATAGTATTTTACTGCTCTTTTCCATTTCAGAGTTCATATATTTATATAGATTTAATGCACTGGATCCTTCTTATAGACTCCAATGATGTGTGTGTAATATATATCTATATATTTTAGGTTTCTCTTTTAAATTTTCTTTATTTTCGACTAAAATCATAAATTCTTTAGTCTTTACCTCAGCTCACCTGAGAACACCAGCTGTTTTAAACTTTCCACCTTTCTGCCAGCATGTGATGGTTGAACAGAGGAGATCCAATGGAGACACCTGGTGGACACATGTGGAACTGAAACTCTCTCTCCTCTCAATTCAGCTTCAGCTCATGCTTTATTAACACAGACGTAATTAACATTATCAAGCATCGAATAAATCAACATCACATCAGAAAGGTGGTGAGGATTTAATAAATAAGCAAATATTAGAAGAAGAAGATGGCACCAAGCAGAGCAGCAGGAAGCAGCTGGTTTGGGTTGTAAATGAGAGAATAACGTTGCTTCAGCTAAATATTGTGCAAAATTTAGACTCGATTTTCTGCTTAAGTTGATTCAGCACAAAGTTTAAGTAAAGCTAATGGAAATAAATTGGCTTAATAACCTATTTTTTCAGTGAAAAGGATGTTCCAAGCATCATTTCTTTTATAAATAAATTCCAGTGAAGCCATGAATTATTAACATTATATATGTTAATATTAGGGATTATTGTCAATTGTACGGTAAAACGTGTACTTGAGCTGAAGTAAAGTACTGCTTCAAAAGAATCTCCTTAATCTTTCTGCTGTGGTGATGGCAGATATATATTTTTTGTGGATTATATCAACTTGTCATTACATTTATATTTTAAACTGGTTTTTTGAATTTTGGTTAAAATTCAGTTCACTGCTCGTTTAGTACTGAGCATCCGACATCTCAACGTCCACGTTTCTTCCAGTTTTTCTGCTGCAACTCAGGCACCATAAAGAAAAAGACGGTAAGTCCAATGACAAAATTGTGATTTACATTTTAAATTTGTATGTATAAGTTTGTAAAATGGGAAACTACAAGCTGACTTCTCTTAAATGATGCTACAGCAACTGTTTGAGTAACTTGTTAACCAACATAAACTTAATTTAATTGCATGTTACCTGTTGAATCATTTAAGTTTCTCCAACAATTCTCTTTTTTTTTTATTGTTGTAGGTTTGAAAAGCAGCGTCGGTCTGACGTTTGATCAGTGTCGAGTCCTTCTGAAGTGCATCTGAGTCATTTCCACGGTAAGACCTCCATCTGCATTCTGTCAGCTCAGTGTGAAATTGTACTTTTGTGTGAAAAAGGAGGAAGTCGACTGTGTTTTCTCCAATCTGCATATGCAGCGTTTAGGACTGTTTGAGAACCAATGTCATGAAAGTTAAGCGCTCCAAAACTCCTGCATAGATCAAGAGTCGGAAAAGAAAAAAAACAGGGAAAAAATAGGCATCTGCAAAACCTGTACCAGATGTTCGGGGCACAGCTGGCAGTGTGTCTGTTTGTTTGTGTGTCCAGACTTTTGTAGTAGGAAGGTTTCCAGTTTGACAGACATGACTCTAATTTTTAATCCACAGACTCTTCAAATTTGTAAAAGCTCCCCATAGTTGAGAGAAGTGAGCTTTGTTTGCATGCTGTCACACAATGTAAAGTGTGTTTCCTCTGCTGGAACAAACTAAAGACACTAAAGCACATGTGGCCTACGATGAGGAAGGAAACCCAAATGCACCACATGAGCAGTTTTCATTTGAGTGAGAGGATGTAATGTTTGAGTCTAGTGTCCAGCTATTCTAGCCTGGAAGTGCCACACAAATGCACAAATACAAATCCGACTGGAACCTCTCAGATCAGTTTCAACTACCAGAATGCAGTTTGATAGACTGGAAATCGGAGCGACAAAACCATAGAGGTGTAGTGAAGAAGTATGAAAGACGGCACTCCTCTGTACAATCTGTTGTGTCACACCCGGCCTATAAATGCTTGTTTCTGTTGGAACAGGAGGAGGGCCAGGTGATGTAACCTGGTTCCCATTACATCCATGATGTAAGCATCACCCGACCAGTTTGATTCTATTAAGATGAACTCTGGTTAGTTTAACCCGTTACTGTGGTTCATCCAGTCAAACCCCGGTGGTGGTCTGTGGTTTTAGCATCATTCAAAAGCCGTGCAAGGAAAAGGTTTAGCTGTTTGAGAAGTTTTTCTAGCATCAGTCTGTATAAATCCGTTAAATTGTTTGGTAACGTGGACGCTTCTCACCACAGTGGTTTTACATTTGGTCTGTATGAAGCAGTTCAAACCTCAGCCGGGTGCGTTCGAACCCTCCAAATACTTCGTCAGTTCATGAAGTTCATTAACAAGACGGAACAGCCCGCAGTAACCACTCCGGAATATTTGTGTACAAGATGCCCGTGTTTGCCGTTACTCGCAACACGTCCTGGGGCTTCTCTTTGAACACACAGCTCAGCTCCGCCACAGTTACATAGCCGCAAGGCCTCGGCGCTCAACAGGTTTAACAAGCTTCTCCAACTCAGCGTGCGTTTGTCCAAACAGAAACAAAAGGTGGGTCTGCCTCAGTGTTTGGCATTGTGTCGGAATTTGCTTTATTGGCTGTTTGGTCCCAAAGATCCCACTGCTGAGAACGTATGAGGACAGAAGCACTTTTTACTTATTCTGAGAGACATATTTTCCACCCGAAAGGTAAGACTGAGATGTAGAGGTAAAGATTTAAAGGAGTCGTAAAGTCCATGTCAGCAGGAAGCAGGAAGGACAGACAGCAGCAACCAGACTCTGCTGTTCGGTTGGATTGAGGCACCAGAACTATGTCATTTGGAACAAGAATTGGTAGAAGATTGGTTAAGTTTAGGCACCAAAGCCACCTGGTCTCCTCCTTTTTCTGGGTTCCATCCCACCTAATACTCGCACATGATTGGTTGGCTGACAAGGAGCAGCAGTGAAGCAGTAAAATCAATGCCAAAGGAATGTAGATTATACATTTGTGGCACAAGCAAACATAAACCAGCTGAAAAGTCTCTCAAAACGTATTTGAGGATGTAGTTTAGTTGTATGGGAACATCAGTTTTCATGTTATTTGCCAGAAATTCATTCTCAGATACAGAATTGTGAAGGACTTTATCCTCGGTTGCACCTTTTAGCGAAGGTGAGACAAGATGCTGAATTCTGCTGCCAGGGTTTAAATAAAAACTAACATCAAAGATTCTAAGTTACATAGCCTACACTGGGCCTCTGTTTCTTTTAGAAGTGATTTTAAAGTCCTTCTCTGAGGCACTAAATGGATTTCTTTCTCTTATGTATCATCCTACAGATCCTCCATGAGTCCTGAGATTCTCTTTGAACTGTTCCCATCATCGTTATAAAAACCTTTGGCTTGATTTAGTTCCAAAAATGTGGAACACTGACTTTAAATTATACATTTGCTCATTTGTCAGAGGACAGTTTAAAACGACAACTTAAAACTTCTAAATTTCCCCTGTATTTAACAGCAATCTCTTTTAATTTATCTTAAAGCCTTAACTGTGCTGTTGCTGTTAAATAAATAGTAACTCTCATTAGGGCCATTTTCTAGGAACTATCAGGACATTTTAGAGCAACAGGACATCAGAGAACCGCCCCTGTATAACTTCCCTATAGGGGCTGTTTTCGAGGAAGAGTAAAGTACCTGATGAAGGGCAGGAACTTCTGAGCATCTCTGAAAAACTGCTGAGTCAACACTGTTTGGCTAAACTCAGAGACGATAAGATTATTTGGTTAAAATCGAAGAGGACATTGAGCGCTGTTCTGCTCTTTCGATGTCCTCCTCCAGTAGCGGTTTTATTTCCAACATCGCCACCAACAAGGTAAAATTCACCAAATGCGCTAACTTGACAAATCTCCGTTGTTCTACGTCCAACACGCTCACAGAAGTTCAGGTATGTGCGCTAACGTTGTCATTGTTCTGGCACATTTAGAGTTAACGTTGTGGTCTAACTGGTTTATAACTGGGTATAACTGGTTTATAACTGGTTTGTACTTGGTCTAACTTGGTCTAACTGGTTTATACTGGGTCTGACTGGTTTTTATTGGGTTTAACTGGTCTAACTTGGTCTAACTGACTTATTCCTGGTCTAACTGGTTTATAACTGGTCGAACTGTTTTATACTGGATCTAACTGCTTTATACTGGGTCTAACTTGGTCTAAGTGGTTTATACTTGGTCTAACTAGTCTCTCATGGTCAGTGCTTGGTCCAACAGGCTCTTCTGAATGTTATTGTACTGCTCTTATATGGTTTCCACTGGTTTGCGGTGGGTCTAGCTGGTCTTTACTGGTTTATATTATGTCCTACTAGCCTTTACTAGTGTTTACTGGTTTAGCTGGTTTTGTGTAGTTTGCACTGAATCTAGCTGGTCTTTAGTGGTTTGTACTTCGTCGGGCTGGTCTTTACTGGTTTATACTGGGACTGGCTGCTCTTGTGTGGTTCATACTGGGTTCTGTAAGAGGTTCACTTTGTCGTCTCTAGAAATTGTTTCAACTGGATTTCACTGGTTTTTAATGGGTCAAAACTGTCCGATTCTACACCTAAATAGAAACAGAGCACCTAAAGGGTCAGTTACGGGGCCGTTCATATAAACATTCATCCCTTTGGACCTACTTTTTCTTTATCTATTTATTTATTTTGCTGCTGAATTTTAAAGCACATTGAGCTACATGAAGCACATCTTCCATTTTGTATGTGAACTACATTCATTCATTCATTCATTTGTGATAGAGTCGTTTAAACCACAGATATTCACACTCCCAGTCAGACTTCTTCTGTACAGACTCATAGAAACTCCAGTAACAGAAACACAAATATATTAGGGGTTTGGTGAAGGTTTTAGGTTCGGTTCTGTACACACTAATCACACATGAAAATCCGCCGTGTTTAAAAAGTACAGCTATGAAGCCCCGGGCCGGTAAACCAACACTCAGTGAGCTTTTGACGCCGCGAGCAAAAACCCAAGTTACATATCCACTCCGTTTCCAAGGACATACGTGTTCGTGCACTGTGGAGGAACATTTAGGAGACCCTTGTGTCCTTCAGGCACACGGGCTTGTTCAGGAGCCAAGAGGTCACCTGTTTACTGTATATTTCCCATGACACCTTGCTTCAAACGGCTCCACCAGATTGGCAACGTGATATAAGGGGATTGCGTATTAATAGCACGCAACTTCAGAAACATTTTGCATGTCGTGTCTATGCATTTTAAGCTTTTCACATGACAGTTTAGTGAGTTAAAATAACATGCAAATGGGTTGAGGTAAAGGTCAGGGGCAGGGCGGCCAGTCGCTGCAGCCACATGTTGTGCAATGAAGCACCAAATGCAAAAAAAAACAAACAACTTTTCATGATACTAGGCTGATACTGCAAACTTCTGCCAGCTTCAGCCTCCATTCAATCAGCATTGCCATACATGATGTCCTGTGCTTGTGTCAACATGCACATGCGCAGCACGTCTCCCATGACTGACCTACAGACTGACTTTGAAGCCTCCTCTGATTTTATCACAACCTCCAAGAGTGCACACACATTTATTTATTTATTTTATTTTTTAAAATTTAAATCCCCAACTGCTGCAAGCAAATGCCTGTTTGCTGTCAGGAAAACAGTTCATGTTGCTGGCTTTGTCTTAAAAAGCAACAGGAGGAGAAAATGTGTGTGTTTAGGGTGTTTGAACGTGGTGTTAACTCATGCAGAGTCAGCATTCAGCCCAGGGGTCTTATCTGCATGCATATGAGGAAGGAACCTGGACATAGAGACAGAAAATAAGGAATCAGGATTAAAACCCAGGCTGAGATGATGAGCAGACAGCGAGGAAACAACATGAGAACCACGGGAGCCGTATTTCACAGTTTTATGGGCCGAGACGTCGACCTTGCCGCAGTCCAGGCTAACAAACATGTTGCACATGTGCAGAGCTCCACCTCTTAAGCGCCGTTTAACCCTCATGGAATCTCAAACAGGAGCGTCGTCTTTTTTAGTCTGGTTCTCCTTTGACTCAAACTTCCTTCAGAATTCTTCCTCTGCTTCTCCCCCATCCCTTCCCCCCAAACGCTGCCTCTTTGTGTTGTCGCTCCTGGCAGTGCGTACACAATAAGTGCACACATGCACACACATGCACGCGTGGTCATAAACCAGAGCTACACACCCCCTTTTCACTGAGATCACATTCACTACAGAGCAGTTGCAGCACGTCAAAGCCCCCCTTTGGCATTTTCTTGCAGATTCCTGCTCACACATTTTCTGCTGCCTGACCCAGGACCCAGACGTCCCATCTGCAGATAGGTAGGAATCAACAGCATTGTTTTGTGAATTCAAGCTTATATGCAGGGTTTCTGCACAGGAAGCCACACATGCGTCTTAAAGTACATGGTGTTCCCTCTAGTGCACATGGACTGGCAGGGTGGTGTGGAATGGGCTCCTCACTGAAGCACATTTCAGTTTGCTTCCAAGAGAAGCCTTTGTTCTTCTTTAAAAATCTAAAACTGTTGCACTTTACAAACTTTGATGACATGTATGGTGTTTATCTTACACTTTATGTTAAGGTGCCACTGGGTCACACTTTGCACCTCCTTTATCTTGTACAGTTTTATCTTTAAAGCTTTATCTTTACCTCATCCCTGAGACTTTATGCATTAGAACGTGTTATTTCTGCAACAGGAGGTGAGAAGAGAAGGGTTTTTTTTTCCATGCAGGGAGTTAATTGGTTGACATTTGATGCTAATGTAATTTAGAGACACTTTTCTTTGTGGCATATGAATGAGCAGCTGGGATTATTTCAGGAATCTGAAGAGGCCAGTCAGTGTGAGCTCCTGCTGACGTGGGATTGAGGTTACAAAATCAAGAGAGAGAGAGGAAAAAAAAAAGAAAAGTTGATCATTTCTGCTTCAACTGCCGTCATTAAGCAATTAGTATTTCTCTGAATGCTGCCTCTAAAGTGGTGAAAGACTGCATTTCCCTTCATTCAAAGCAACATGGCTCATTTATCTTTACCAGGTGTAAGGGTCACAAGCCACAAGAGCTTTGATAAGATCAGCTGAGGGAGGAAAACTTTCTGGAGTTGGGGTTAGTTTTGCAGTCGCCTTGCAAACTTTGCAAAGTGTTTTTTTCTGTGCACAAAAGCCCATCTAGTCTTTATGAAAACCAGCAGAAGCTCAAAATCCTGACTTCCTCAGGTTGCATAATGTCTGAGACGGCTTTGACTGATGTAACATTACACAAGGATCAGTAAAGACTTGGAATGATAAGAGACATCAATTCTCAGTCGTAAGTAGATCATAATTCTGTTAAAGGGTCGTTATGTAATGAATCACAAACCCCCCGCTATATATATGTCCTTTCTTATTACCAGCCATTCAGATGGTTTGAATTTTTCTTCGCTGACCAACAGAAACCAGTGCAGCAGCTTGGTAACACTGAGGCAAATGAATTCCACTTGTTGTCCTCCAGGCGTTGGAAAAAATCCCACGAGGTTCAAAACAGTTCCTGTTTTCTTAAATAATGGGGAGTTTAAATGATGAAAAATCGTTATCCACGGCATCAAAATCTAATCAAGAATAATTCTGCTGAAAATATGATTGTCATTCTGCAGCTCCAGAGAACTTTAATGATTCGTTGATCAATGGACAGAAACGAATGAAAGGGGTGAAAAAAGCTGAAGATCCTTTAGCTTTAGCCTCTTCGTAGTTTTATAGCGTTATGACGTGCGAAACAAGAACGTCAAAGTTGCCCCTTTATGTTTTGAGAAGTTGTAATAAGTGTTTTGTTTTCCTTTCAAAGTCTAACAACGGATTCATCAAAAAAAAAAAAAACTAATCCACCTACTAACTGATAATGAAAAGATTTTGTCTCGAAACTTTGATGTTCCACTGAGCTCTGACTATGACCTTGGAACCACTTTTGAGTTCGTTCCTACGGGGACATTTTCCTGAGCTCGGCTGCTTGGTTTTGACTTAACGCAGTAAATGCCCACAGCTACACCACATTAACGCCTGATTATGAAATATGGCGCCCTTTCATTTTATTTTACTCCATTGCATTCCTTGACCTTTGATGCATGGCAGCCATGTGCTGTGATGGAGGCTGCGGTAGCTGCAAGATGCTACAAGCACTTGCAGTGAGCCACCAGTAGATGGCAGCATTCAATGGACGTATCTTGTTGGAGAAGTGGTTGTTGTTATTGCCATGCTGCTTGGGCCACAGAAACTGATCAATACGCTCCACCGCATTGTGCATATGTTGAGATATGCATGAATCCAGCGTCACATTAGTGGGTTTTCCTGCAACATTTCGTATCTAAGGAGCAGAAATTCAAGCTGACATTCAGGTTTTAGTGCCTCTAGTTCATCTACTTTTTTGATGCCTGAGCTCTACTGAGGAACCAAACCTTCTGGTGAACCTCATTCAATAGGGAACCCCAGCACACCTGCTGTTCCCCCTTTTCCTGTCCTTGTTTCCCAGTCTTCCTCCCCCAGTCCCTCACCCTAGGTCACTGCCCCCTCACCCCTCCTGTCAACCCTCCTCCCACCCTGAACCGCCATGTCCACACGTGTGCTTCCCTCTCACATGTTGTATCTCCTCCCACCTCCTCCGGTGCTGCCCTCCCCTTTCACCAACTCACTCTCATCTCCACTGTCTCTCTCTCTCTCTCTCTCTCTCTCTCTCTCTGTTGGTGGCACTGGGATCCACAGGCGATTTCGGAGGACAGGAACAGGACAGGACACGCACCCTCTTGCACCACACAGCAGCACCGCCGCCACCACCACAGACATGTCGGACTCTGAAGCCGCCGCCGCCCCCGCCGAGGCCCCCGTCCCCGCTGCTTGTGCCAGCATCAAGGCTGACCTGGACAAATGGTAGGTGATGGTGTGCATGTTGCAAACAAAAACAACAAAAAAGAAAATGCATAGATGTGTTTCTTCTACTTTTTTGTGGGCACAACCTTCAGAAGTGAGTCAAGGTTCTTCTCCGTGATGCCAAACTCATCGTAGGAACCTCTTGATCCACCTTTGACACTTTCGCAAGTTCTCGTCCGGTTTCGAGAGTTGCTTTCGACTGTTTGCTCAGATGTTTAACAGCTGAAGGTGAAGAAGCCCCGACCAAAAAATCTGATTATCGATGTGTTACCTAACGAGGCGACCAACCGCTGAAGGAAACGCAGCATCGCGTCCGAGCTTGGACGGAAAATAACAAAAAAAAATAAAATTCCGAGCTTGCACAGTCAAACAAGAAGGGATTGCTCGTAGACAATGGCATCCCAAAATGCGCCAAACTAAAATGGAGTCTCATCAGCGGACACTGGGGTTAGCGCAGAAAAACCCACCGTGTCTTTGATGTTGAGATGTAACTGAATTTGACATCCTGGCTTGGAGCAGGGGTGAAGGTTATGGAAACCTGGGGTCCCCCCTTGTCGGGGATAACAGTTTGCCGATTAACGATATGTGGCAGCGGGGTGATTGTTTGATGCTCGTCCATACGCATGGATGAAGGCTGGGAATCTGCTTGCGTCACTGGCGTCCCTTTCCCCACAATACCTTGCGTTAGCTCGATGCCGCTGTCTCCTTGTGCTTCTTGCTGTGTCAACGGCCGGGAACACCAGTGCAGGGACATTTTTTTTTTGGAGGGGATGATGTCTTTAATTGCGGCAGGCGCTGCTCTGAGTGAGCGAAGACCAGCAATTACATAACATTTCTACACATCTGCACATCAACAAACACTCTGACAGACAGGGGTTTCTTTTTAAATGTCACCAACCTTTGAGCTCTGATCAAATGGTCTGTCAGGAAGCATTTTGTTGCAGGTAAAGTTGTGTTTTTGCCCCTTTTTATTCTTAATCTTGGTGTTTTTGTGGAAAAAAGCACAATTTATTGCTGCTGAAGACCTCCAGGTTGGTGTTGGCCAGACTGTCGGGCCTTGATAAGGTGGCTGGGAGCGTGTGAAGCCTTTTGATAAGACCGCAGGTTGGGGTGGGGGAATGAACGCAAGGCTTGGCTGATTGGCTAATCATGTGTTAAATTTTTACAAGTGCCGACTTTGTGTTGACGAACTGTAAAGATGACTTTGAAGCTTGAAATTTCATTTGGCACAGATCTATGTTTAGGGTTTAGACATATAAATCAGCCATCATTGAGAGATAACTTGGGCTGCTTTTGTGTTAAAGACATTCCAGACATTCTCTGGGAAGTTCGTGCCATTTACTGCAGCTTGTTTAAAGAAAGTAGAGCCTATACTGGGAACTCTGGCCAAGGTTGCCGCTTAATGGTGTTTTAAAGAGCAACACAATAAGGTGACAAGGTGTTTGTCAGTCACGCCACGTATTGTGGTTTCAGGTGATTATTGTATGTGGGCCGTCACATGCAGCAGATGTCAGCAGAACCTGAACCCTTGACTTTGAGAGGTTAAAAGTCAGGCAGCACCAGCACCAGTAAATATGGCCATAGAGGACATTTTAAGCTGCCAGTGTTAATCTGCAGGTCATAGTGGCTCCACACATTATACAAGATGTTTGCTCTGGGTGTTTGTCCCACGACCTATAGTGTCTGTAATGTTAAATTGTTAACCAGATATATATTTGGTACACACAAATGTTCATCAGAAAGGTCCAGTGGGATGCTACTGAACTATTTACCTCAAGTTAAAGCAACTGTCATCAATGTGAAAGCAGTGTGTCTCATGAACCTACAGTAAATTATTTGGGAATCTGCAGCTGTCTTCAGCTTTATCAAACACTGTATATAAAAAATATAAATGTAGATTCTGGTTCTGAAGGTAAAACCAATGAGAAAATGACTTAAACTAGACTTTTTGAATTCAGCTTGACATGCAGTTTTAAAATTTTGATCTCATTCAGAGTAAAATATGCAATAAAGTCGATCATGTTCAGAAAGGACTACCTTGAAATTGATAGGTCGCTACCATATGCAACAACTTAAGGGTCTTAGTCAGATCCACCACTCAATCATTACATCTGGTTTGAAAAGATGGCGAAATTCCAAACTCAAGGCTTCAAAGAGTAGTCCACAAACCAAAGGGTGTCATCATGGTTGCTACGTCCATCTTTTATATACAGTTAATTGGCTTTATATCAAGTTTCGGCTAATGGTTTAGCTGTTTAGCTACCTTTCACTGTTTTGGTGCACTCTTTGCCCTCACTTCCACCATAGCATTGGACCATCAGGATAGACACAGTTAGGGACTAGCTGGTGAACTTAGCATTTAGCATCTAGAAGCTAAATGCCAGTTATTTCATCATGCAGCTGTGGTTGTAGGGGCCAAAACCTGCGCTACAGGAGAATGAATATAGAGCTAAAATTCTTTAGCTAAAAATAAACTTCTGGATCTTACAAGCAGCTGTTTCATAATAAGTTAGCCATGTTAGCATAAAAGGTGACATGTCAGTGTTACGTCTGAGCCACCGTGACCAACGTAGCTTCTTATGCTGCCTTCTAATTAGCTTCTGATTCCGACATGAGAAGTCACAAAGTGCTCAACATTTAAGTGTGAGAACTCTGCAACTCAACTGTCAGTGTCTCGAAGCCACCGAGGCTAACCATTTAGCAAGCTAACGAGTGGGTGATGTAGGAAATGCAAAGGGATAAGGAGAAGCTGAGACTGTTGGGAACATCTGGATCAAATACTACAAAATTACAAAGAAAAAGTCCATACAACTCCAATATAACACTTACCAACCAAAGAAAAATGTACTTCCATGACCTCGACCATTTCTAAAGATCTCAGCAAACAAAATGTCAACTTTAAGCTTTCAGAAAACATCAACTTACAAGCTCCTGACCGTATTTAAACACATCACGAGACAGATATTTGAACTCAGGAGCCAAAAGTCTTCTGTTAAGGTTCAGAGCTGACATTTGAGCAGATCGGTATGTTGCCTGAAACTCAACCACGGACAGAAACATTCCTTCTCTTTAACGCCCCAAGATCTGTAAACAGACTTTGATGTGAAAACTTTGGAGCTTCTTGGTGCAAATGTCTCCATTCAGCTTTACTAGCTAACCATGTTCTCAGTAGTCCTTTGTTCCATGTGACTACATTCAATCTGCTGACACTGACCTCTGCTCTGGGAAGGCCTCACTGCCATTCAAGTGAGTGTCTTAAATCTGCCAGCAACAGGTCAAGGTAACAGTTTGTCATCCATCACAGCTGAAGGAGGCCCACTTTGATCTCTATGATACCAAAGCATCTAGTGTCTTTTAAATGCAGGTTTTACATCCATTTATTCATTCATTCAAGGGACAGTGTTCAGATTTCATACTCTCGGCTCCCCCTCGAGCGCCGTCCTTCCTTGCGGTCAGCTCCACAGTAAGACGAACGCTCCTGCGTGGGCCACCAGGCCTCGAGTCCGTCTGGACCTTCCGTTTCAGTTCAATCATCTTCAAGCCGACCACAGATTCTATAGGCTTTACTTGTAATCAACACCAGAACCCTTGTGTATTTATAGATGGCAACTTGTAAAAGTCATGGATGTTGGCGTGTGTACGAGCGAGACCGTATGTGCAGGATACCGTGACATGTTCCCAGCCATAGATCACGTTACCGCTCCACCTGACACCTGCCCCTCTTCACCCAGACCAGCCAAATAAGCAAAGGCCTCACATTCACAGTCGGCCGGAGACACGTTTGAGACTGCATGGAGGCGGCCATCTTGGCTCCAGGCCCTCATGTTGAGATGATAAGCATCTCTTTATACTCGCTCGATTTCAGATTTAATCCTTTGGCCGCTGCTTCAGGGCAGGCTTTTTATGAGGTTTATTGGGAGAATCCATTTTTTATTACAGTTTGATTTTTTTAAATAGCAGCAGGACACGTGACCTTGAGAAGGTCATGCAGAGGTGAAGTGAGCAACAAGCTAAAAGCGAGTGAAGCCTTAAAGATATCCCATGTAACGCGTGCACAATATGTAAATCCTTGTTGCTTTAACGTCAGTCATTTAACAGCTTTCATTCCTGTTTATTTATTGTTTCTGCAATGGAAAAAAATCCCCTTATCGAATCAAATTTAATTCATTCTGACTTCATTTAGCCGCTTGATTTATCTTAAATATACATTTTTCTTGACTAATTCAAGAAAAATCTCACATTAAGCTCTGTTAAGTATGTATTGACATACTTACACTGCATGAGTACATTTTATTGTCTAGCTTTTTTAAAGAAAGTGAGACATTAGCATCCAATTATTGCAAGAAGTTACTCCAAACTCATATATCTATCGCACTGGAGGGTTTCGTCTTGTGCCTTTTGACTCCAGGCTTTCTCATGAGAGTTGAACACAAGCCCCCCGACTCTTCCTTCGCCCTCCACCCACTCACTCACTCACACACACATGGTCGCCTCTCCGTTACCGACCGCCTGCAGTTGTCTGCGCAGACATGCATGTACATTCTTGCCGGTGGAAACCATCCTGGTTTTCGTTGCGGAATTTGGTGACTCTGCAGAAGTCAGTAATCTGAGTGTTGAGCTGCCGCTGTGTCAGACCGACACCGGCCTCCTCCCCCCCGACCCAGCATGCTGCACTGTGTATCAGGAGCAGACTTATTTATTATTAGGCTTTCTGCACCTCTGCATCACTTAAAGAATCTTGTTGATGTGGAGGGAATTCCTAAAGTCTTCAATCCTGCTTACATGAGATGCATTTTGCTAGTTGTAGACTTTTATCCTAGTTTGTGTCTCAGATTTTACTATTGCATTCAAGTCATGTTAGCTAAGCATCTGTTTTCATTGCAAGAAACACCCCCCCAAAAAAGTTTTGTTGTTTTTTCAAAGATTGCAGCACTGTCTCTTAATCCAAAACAGATGGTAACCAGAGATGACGAATGTCCATGCCTAATTTGCTATGTATGAACCGTAATTACTTACATTTATTATCATATTTCCCTATTTATGTCTACTATTTTATATATTTACCATAAAAATCATATTAATTTTTATATTTTTTAGCTCATTTTAAACAGAAGGAGCAAGTACATGATGTCATTCTTTAACAAAATTGATTGAAAATACAGTCACATCTTGGAAAATCTAATATAAATTGAAATAAACACAATATTTTGTCTTTGAAGGAAGCAATAAATGCTGTTGAAGGCTTTTCAAAGCTTACTTTATTAGTTAATATTGTAAAATGTTCTTCTTTAGATGCTAAACAAAGTGCACGAGATGAGAAAAGCCGAAATAAGAGGCACAAACTTTAATTATTCGACGTTACTTTGTAGAAATCTGTTGTCACTTTGACATGAAAGATTCTTTTTTTAACATAAATTCTTGTCAAAAACTTAAATCGAACATGATTCAGTGTTGAAAATCAATAAAAAGGATAAAACTTCCGAGGGATACTTTTTACGGGCAGTGCTTGAAAAGGTCGCTGTCCTAAGACCCCCAGGGATGCACTGCTTCACTGATCTGCTCACCGACTGCCCCCCCAGGACAACGGCACGCCACGCTCACCCTTAATCACATGATCTCTTGACTAATGCTTGGCTCCTGCATCATGTTTTACTGCTGCACCTGCTCCGTCTTCTATTATGCATGTTGTGTCCCAGGGGACGGCGTACAGCAAGCTCAGCGTAAATAATTCAGAATTCATTTCCTGATCGTGTCCGAGACGACGTCACTCTCCCACGGAGCCGGCGTGGCGGTCGGCCAGACCCGGGCGCGCCGGCATCACTGCACTGAAGTTGGTTCGGCTCGCTAGGACAGATGGTCGTGCGTTACTTGAATGAATTGTCACGAAGGAAAGCTTTGCCTCCTTGTTGCTATGACGACCCAGCTTTGCCCCATGACCCTGTAACGTGACCTCGCTTGAGATCTCTCAGGAGATGGCGTGATATGGCTGCGGTGGTGATGATGTCATCCGCTCCTTGCCGTCCTCTGCATGTGAGCGCCCTGCTGCGATGTCTTATATAATCCCCACATCGTATACATGTTTACATATCAGGACTGAGCTGCTTAAGAAATGCTGATAGGAAAGCATCCACAGTGCAGTCACCTGATTTCAAATAAAGGAAATCAGGTGAAACAATGCTGCTGCTTCATGCTGATAAAACACAATAAGGTTCCTCAATCCTCGTCTTTGCGTTTAGATTGTGTGTCGTGTTGGACGGCTGGTGCTCCAGCGGGATTATCTGACAACACACCCTCAGGGTTCGACTCTCTGCTCTGATGTCGGGTCATCAGTGCAATGCGTCAAACATAAGCACACATCGACTGTGTCCACGCAAACACACAACACACACACACACTCTGAAATGCACGAGTACAGTCGACACTCAATGGCTCCCGTTTCCTAACGCACTCTGGCTTCGCTGCATCTCTCCTGGCAAAGTAAAGTGCTGAGTGATAATCTGCTGCAGCCAGCTGTGTGTTACATCACTAATAGGCAGCCGGCCACAACGCGAAGAGATAAAGCAGCAGAGATGACCCTGTGCAGCTCAACGGCTCTATTAAAATGGATGTGACACAGTAATGTGATGCTGTTTGTTTCCACACTTTGGACAATTGTAGAGCAGACTTTACCCCAAAGCCGCAACAGTGAATTGATCCTCTGATTCCAGCTTGAGAAATGTGAACATTTTCTAGTTTCCTTTATGACAGTGAAGTGAAAATCTTTGGGTTGTGGTTTAAAACAAGACATTTGAGGACGTCATCTTTGGCTTTGGAGAACAGTGATTGATGTTTATCACTATTTTTGGACATTTTGTAGACCAAACTAATCAATGAATCAATAAAATAATGAAAAGATTAATCAACACTGGAAATTTCAGCCCTTAGTTACTCTACTCTTTTTTTTTTTCTTCTTTTATTGTAGACTCCATAGTTTGGCCAACTCTTCATTTATTATATTAATTGAGTTGCAGTTGAGCTAAAACTTGCACATGTAACCGTATTGATGTCTAATTATGTAAAAGAGACACCACACCATAACTTCTGAGCTTCAAAGTTGTTGAACGATAGACTTTGTTAGCCTTAGACGTAGCTAGGCTAGCTGTTTCCAGTCTTTATGCTAAGCTAACCATGTCCTGGCTCAAGCATCATATTTAGTGTGTTTAGCGTATAGAGTTTTAGAAGCCAAATAATTATTGTTCTCAGTTGATTAACTGTTCATTTTAAGTTGAAATACAGGTAAATTCTATTTGCAGGTGTTGGGAAATAGTCAAAAAGTTGTGTAAACCTGTTGGTGACTCTAGGAAGCTGATAAATGTCCTCATGTAATGTTACTGACTTCATGAGTAACGTCTGAAGACTACAATTTTGAAAACGAAAAAGAACGAGTGATGTAATGTTTGAGGGACGTTAGCTTAGCAGTAGCCGACTCCTTCTCTCTGCCTCAGGTTAGCAGGTCAGGGCTACATTAGCCGCTGCTAGCACAACACACCTGAATCTCCAGTGGTCATAGCTGCATTGTGGGTAATGTAGGCACCTGTTCTGACAAGAACAATGTGGACTGAAATGTTGTACAGCATCAGTTTTATAGCTTTTTGTTTTAAACATCCGTTGTTAGTTTGACACAGTTATAGCACTGCAATGCTAACGCAGCGTAATACTTCTTTAACCTTTTAATCCTGGTTGATTTTGGTGAATGCTAAATGCTGCTAAATGCTGAATGATATATGCAGGCGAATACCTAATTAAAAGAAATACTATTTGAAACAGAAAAAAACGGAATAATTTCCCAAAAAAATTCAACAATTTTAACTTAAAGGAACAATGCTCACAATATTTTGTGACGTAATAAAAAGACCAAAAGAAAAACCATATTGCCAGTCGTGTCATCCAGGTCATGGTTATTCTCGTAGATTAATCGTAGCATCTGGACTTGCTTGAGTTCCATATGGCCAGTTTTACCCTTTAAGTGTGTACATAAAATAGGAAAACTGTTTTTTCAATAGTCAGCATTGGACGCTGTGAAGTTCATTTGAACTGGGATGGAGAGATTGGTGACCTCGATCTTCAATAGTGTGAGTGAGGGATTATGGGAAAAGCTGTGATGATGGGACGTCATGAAGCAAAAGGAGGAGTCAGAGAACCAGTTTACATTCATGTAACAGGAGACTCCTCCTCTTACCTCCGTCTCCTGTCATCTCTGTATTATCACGCAACCTCCCTCCCTCTCTGGCGTCCTGTCAACCAGATGGGTCCATCCACATTCTGTATCCCTCCTCTCCCCCCGTCTCCTCCTCCTCCTCCCTTCCTCCCTCTCGCTCCATCACCCTAATGCACTGTGGCAGAGTCGGCTGCTGTCCTGAATGAGAGGCCGGATTCTCTCTCACTTTCCTTCTCTTTCTGTTCTCATCTTTCACTTCTTCTCTCTTCTGATCAACTCAGATGTACTTCATTCATCCCAAGAGAAAAGTCTGTTTTGTGCACACCTCTTCTCTCTTGTTTTTGTTTCCAATCCGTTAGCACATGAAACAAGCACGTGTTTTGACAACAGAATTAGTTGGACTGTCGAGTCCGACTGCTGCTGACAAAACCTCGACTCGCGACGCTGTTGAAACGACTGCGATCTAATTGTCGCTAATCCTTCTTCTTCTTCTTCTTCTTTCAGTGTGGCGGAGAAGGGAGCCGAGGGCTGCAAAGATCTGATGGAGGCCTTCGCTGCTTGTGTGAAGAGCGCCGCTGAGGGGACGTCATGAGGAGTCGCCCTCCAGCCTCAAATGTAAGGACGTTACGCAACCGGCTGATTCGTTCAACAGCGGTTAAAGTTGGTTGTAGGAAGATACACCATAAATTCACAGGTGGAATAAATGACGGCTGCATTCCATTTAGCTGCTTCAGTGTCAGGGTCACTTGAGTAACACGGAGCGACTGTGACACGCCAACATATCTGCAATAAAGGTGTATTCTTAAAGGATTGGCACATAAATAGCAGTTACTTTTGTGGTCTGTGCAGTTACTTTTGGGGGTCCATTGTTTAGCTTTTACTATGTTTGTTAGACACTAGTTCCAATAAGAACTTATCCAGAGCAGCCGGCGCACTATTTCTGGAAAAGAAGCGCAGTTTAATGTCATTTTCTAGCGCTCTGAGCTCCACAAATGAAAATCCAATCGCCTTAGCTGCACAGTATGGAACTGCTTAACCGCTCAGGATGGAACTTGGCCAAAATCAAAAACAGAATTACAAAGGGAGGCAAGCGAGCGGCCATTTTGGAAAACAAGAATGTGCAGGGTGTTTTTTTTGTTTGTTTGTTTTTTCTCAAAACTTAGCAGTTAAAGTCATAAATTCTCAAAATAAATACAGCCAATTAATACATTTTATTGTTTAAGGTGTGACATCGTCTTCCTCTCTCCTGTCGTCCAGGTCCACTGCACTGAGTCCTCCAAGTTCCCAGCATTCCCTTCTGCACAACAGCACTGGACTGAACGATGACAACAACAACGACGACGAC
>NW_007578055.1:181648-198595 GCF_000690725.1 Stegastes partitus | reverse complement strand
TCCTCCTTCCTCCTCCTCCTCCTCCTCCTCCCTGTTTTAGGCTTATCTGGTGTCCCTCAGTCTTACCGCCATTCCCCTTCTCCCTCTACAGCTGACATGCAGTACATGGGCAATTCCAGAGAGCCGATGGGCTGCGATGTAAATTGTCGACTTGAAATGAATACTTATAAAAGGAAATAAAAGTATGGAAAAAAATTGGTATAAAAAGTATAAAAGTGGTTTTCTGGGCTCGTGTTTCGTCATTCTGAGGGTCGATGGAGTGTTGACCCGAATTTCTGTTTGATGTTTGAGAGTGTGGATGTGTTTAGTTTCCATTTAGCTAAAGAATCTTAACATTTTATTCCTGTGCAGAATAAAACATGATCAGTTGGATTCAAAAAGTAAACTAAGCAAAGCACCACCAAATAACCATTTAGCTAGCATCAGAAGATGTTTGTGCTTCTTCAGTGATTATGTGGACTGAATTCTCAAAGGTATTATGTAATTGCTAATCCAGTTTTAAAGAATAACAGCAGCATCACTGCCGACCAACTCACTTAGACATCTGTGTTTTCTATATTTTCCACCTGCGACATTTGCATTTTTTTTCCAACATATTTCTGTTTTTTTTTGTTCTTCTCATGTTTACAAAGTGTGCTCAAAAAAGTCTGAGTCCATGCCTATGAAAACCAATCACCACATCTGATTTAAACTTGTCAAAGTCGTCTCCTCGTGCGTCGATACTCTGCTTCCAGTGCTCCTGCAACACTTTTAACATATCGACCACCATCTACAGCGAATCTCCTCCACTGTGCCAAAGCAGCGACTCTTTAACTTGAATTTCATAAAGGGGATCAGACAGAAGTCACTGGGCGTCTACAGTGAGTTGGATGGGTAGGGAGTGATGATTGGCTTGTTGTGGCCCAAAAAAAGTGCAGTCAATGCATGGTAAGGGAGCAGACAGTACAATTCGAGCACCAAACATGCTAACAACAGTTAAGATGGTTTGGTTTCAGACACCTCAGAGTGTTACAGTTGAACTCTGCCTTCACAGTCCGATTCTGGAGGACTGAAATCAACCAGCATGCTCCTTGTACGTTCCTGACCTGATGCTCCTTCTCTGGTCTTACAAACTGCAGCCTCTTCCACTGTGAAAACTGATATCTGGTCAATGGGTCGGAGCTGCAGACTCGTCCTTTGTGACCAGTGATGATCCTTGATTTAAAGGTTAACTCGTCTTGGAGTGTTGAATGCGATGAACGACAGATTGTGATGTTTGCTCTGGACTCCAGTTTGAGGTCAAACGAGAAATCACACATGTGCGCCTACCAGTGGTCACAAAAACATGCGTAACACAGGATGCTTAAGTGAAACGTCAGGTGACCAGTTGCATGTTTTGATAAACTTATTGCAAATTGTTTTAGTTAATTAGTTAGTTTAGGTTATAGTAGCATGTTCGGTCACTTTCATTCCTTTGCGTTAGCTTAAGCTATCGATCGCTTACTGTGATATCCACCATCAGCCACAACATTAAAACCACCTGCCTTATATTGATAACAGTCCTGACCTATGGAAGCACCGACATCGGACCTCTGCAGGTGTCCTGTGGCGTCTGGTACGAGAACATTAGCAGTGGATTGTTTGGATCCTGTGTGTTGTTGGGTGGGATCTCCACTTGACTTTGACTGGGATCTGGGTCGGGTCAACACCTTGGGCTCTTCGTTACATTCCTCAAGTCATTCCTGAGCAGGTTTTACAATGCGGTGCATCGTCCTGCTGGAGTAGGTTGCTGCTGTAACAACACACATGCACATGGTGATACATGTCAAAGTAAAATCCACATGAATGACAGATCCAACGTTTCCCAGCAGAACATTGTGTTGCAACAAGATCAGTGTTGCACACCTTACCTGTCAGTGGTTTAAATGTTAATGCTGATTGGTGTGAGGAATTCAAACTCACCAGGTTAGGAGCAAAAAAATATTGTACGATAACCTCTCAACTGCAAAGCGTTATTCTTTGTTGCCTTGTTCTGGCATTTATTTAATTAGAACATCTTAAAACAGCACAATAGTCTAGCATTTTCTATTATTTTAATGCCCCAAACCCCGCTGAGGCTTTTCACAAGCATGAGTCATTTCCATGTACATACAACGTGTATGCCGCCATTTTGAGCTAGCCACCCTGCCAAAACTGGTTTTCGTCATAAAATTACATCCAAAGCATGTTATGTTCATAATCTATGGTTTAAATTTATGCTGCATGCTGCTATAGGACCATAAAGTGGGGTAGCAGAAGCTAAAGTTAGCTTAAAGCAAGTTAGCCAGCTCGCTAAAGCTAATTAGAAGTCTTCATTGAGGACTAGCAGCCTTGGACTTTATTGTGTAAAGTGTTATTGGCGATGTATACATACTTTAGGCCAACATTTATATTGATAATCAAATAGTTTTCAAGCCTTGGATAACTTATATTAACAGGTGTAAAATCCATACACTTATCGGTAGCAAGAATCAGTCCAATGTTCCTACAAGTACTGACGAGTATTTCACTAAATCAAGAGCCAAAGGTTCACGGGCCGAGTGATCGAGATGGAAGCCAGTCTGACCACACAGTCCCAAACCGACATCAATACCATCAGCTGTCTGTTCTACTGTCCTAATCCAGCCCCAGGGGGTAAATACGGACTCTTTTTGGCATCACACCCACGCACTCCCAGTTTAGTCTGCTCTCATTGCACAGCCTCACTGTCAGAGGTGTGGATTTAAAGCCAGTATGTGCATGTTTGAAACACTTAAAAATATTCATTATATATATATCTGTAGTCAAGTACGAGGGTGTAAAGTCATCCCAATGTAAAGTAGAATTTAACCGACTTGTTTGCAAAACTCCTCTGTGCACGGACGGTTTTTCACTTGAATGCAATTTCAAAACATGTCCACATACAAAGTGGCCCTAATTTTATCTGTATCTCCCATTTTTTTAAAAAATATAACCAATCATGAACACAAGATGGAGCCAAACCCACTGCATTCCCTGTGCAGAAGCTCTTTCTTCTTGCTCAGTTGTACAGTTGCAATGACCTGTGCTGAACAAAATGTGACCAGCGTGGTATCCCATCGCCCAGTGCAGGTGATGTAACGCCGTGCATGTGTGTGCACGCTACATGTCCTGTGCAAACAGCCGCTGCATGTTCCTGGAATGTTCCCCGGCTATTAACATGTGAAATACATGTGACGGACGTGTCTCCCTGCACACATATGCACAGTAACTATGAAGAGCAAAGTCAGCCGTATTCTGCAGCCTTATCTTTTACAAGAGCCCTTTCTTGACCTTAAGAAACAGCGACATCAATCATTAATTCGCTTCACACACTGCGTGCTACAGTTACATGAGCACAATGAAAAGCTGCAGCACTCTGAGCCTGACATCACATATATCACGTCCTGCCGCTTCAACGCTAAACGCTCCCAGGAGGGGGGAGGAGATGCAGTATTTCTGTCCGACACTGCAGAGCATAGAGCCTAAAGGGCAAAGGGTAGGAGTGAGTGCGAGGCATGAGCTGGGAGCAGTTGTTGCACCAATAGGATCTACAGTCATACACGTTGGTTTTTCCAAATTGAACATCTGAACATACCAACATTTCACAATAAGTAGGTGTTCTATCAGCTTCTATTCCAACTACAGCTGCTTCTGTAGTTTGATAATCACGTTAAATGTAGTCGCCATTGGCTGAAATGTGACCACAAACACATACAGTTCATCACAAAGCGTTTACTATTTGCAGCTCCAGGTCCAGTTTAGGTAAGGTCACGGTGTTGACCCAGTGTTTAGGACGTCAGATGTCTCAGAGGTCAAAGGTCGGCAGCAGAATAAGCATCCTAAGAATCAGTGGAGGTGAAAGTAAAACCCATTTGACCCCTTAAGGATTGGTTTACAATTGATCAGGTCTGGTTTAAAACAGGTGTTAATGTCCCGATGCATCGACAAGGTTGCAGGACTGACTGGGTCAAACACAGAAGGAGAAACTCTAGAAGTGATGTTTGGTGGACGTTTGCAGTTGTTTACTGACATTATCACCTTTGTGTGTCCTTTACAGATTACCAAGAGGAAGTGATAAAGAGAAAGAGTGCAGACAAGCTAACAAAGTGAGCTAAAGAGAAGGAGCCAGCGTGGTTGCACTGGAAAAAACAATCAGTTCCTCAGCCGACTACTGTGAAGAGATTTGCTGTGGACTTTATAGACTGATTTTCCTTCTTGTATTTCTCTCATTCAGTCGATTATTATGAAGTCAAACTTTAGAGGAAATGCATAAAACAAACAGAAACAATTCTTTGATTTGTTTATGTTTCACATGCGGCCATTTTTTTTCCCCATCATGGATTTAATTTGTAATTTTTCATTTGTTTTTGCAGATCTGCAGAATGTTTTGGACAAATATGCCACACTGATCTCACACCACAAACTGTCATTGCTGCATTCGTCCACAATGCAAAAAAAAAAAACAACAAAAAAAGAGAAGCTAGATTGATTTTAACTCTTCATCCCGCTCTTCTTCTTCTTCTTCTTCTTCTTCTTCTTCTTCTTCTTCTTCGATCCCATATCTCCCTGGTTCTCCTCTTTGCTTTTCCTCTCGTCGCCTCCATCTTTGTTTTCCCTCCTCGACTCCCCGTCCAGCCTCAACAGCATCACACGTTAAACAACAACAACAGGGACTCTCTTTACATGCGCCTTCAGGAGGAACTTTAATGTTTTTTTTTTTTTATTCTGTCCCCTAAACTCCCAGAAGTCACCTTAAAGTCGCAGATATTCAACACCTGCCAAGACGAGTTTTAAGTTTTACAACAAAAGGTTGTAAAACTGAAATTCTTCTGCTCCTGTGGTGGAACTCATCACCCAGAGACTCGTGTTTATGGTGCACATATTTAAACCCAAACCTCGATCTTTTCCTGAATCTCACCAAGGATTTTGGAGCCAAAACAGAAGCAGGCGATGCCTGAAAATGTCTGAAAACAGCCTCTGACAGTAAAAGTAAACAGCGAATGAAATGCAACAGAAATAATACAAAGAGGAACAGTCCCACGTAGGAGTCACATTCCAGACTCCAGAGTGAAAAACCTGGTCTGCTGAAGTGCAACCATCACATGTCCAAACCCCTGAAGGTGCTTTATTTGTCAGTTTTTATGTGCTTTTACTGTGAGACTATTACGTTTTATACTTTATCCATATAGCAGAGAAAAACAAGAGGAATGCATTAAAGTAACACTGTTGTCTTTTATTTACAGAAAGGAAAGCAAAAGCGTCTCAGTAGCTGCACTGTATCTTCAAAATGTTTTGTTGAGTGTTGCTCTGAATAAATCAGCTTGACAGGAAACTTACTTTTAAGCCAAAAAGAGAAGAACCATCCCCTGCACAAAAGCACAACAATTACCTAAATAACATAGATATTTTTTTCTTTATTGCTGATTGTTTTTTATTTATTTTACACATGAATCAGAAAAAAAATTCGACAAGTGTAGTTTAAAGTTTTAAGAAAAGATTCAGCCATTTGATTTTATTATAGCAGCAAAGGATCAGTTTTCCTTCACAGCTGATTAAATAATTAAATACAATACAGCTGTAAAACTGACAAGTGTAGTGGAGGACGATAAACTCATCCGGCCTCCTCCATCGTATCTGTTGATTGTTAGTTCCTGGAAACACTTTCTTAGCTGCTGGTGGTCGTCATGGTCTTGTTGTTCTGCAGCTCCTTGTCTGTCCCGTCCTCATTGTCTCGTTTCTTAGTCAGTTCTCTGAGTATTTACAGTCCAGTCCATCGTTTTAGAGTTTCGCTGGATTCTCCTTTCAGCTGCTTCTTTTTCAGCCTTTGTTCTCATCCAGCAGGTTTGCGTTTGCATCTAACAGTGTGTTCATTGATTGTGAGCAGCGGGGTTCACTGGTGCCATGACCTAAATTTAGATTACATTATATATCAATTTACATTACAGTGTCACGTAAACTAAACTCTAATGATGATACTTTAACCAGCTTGTTAAAAAAATGCATGTAAATCACACATTTTACTGCATTTGCAAGATTTGTTTAGTTGCATAAGAATCCTGCAGCTCATCTCATCAGTCTGCTGCACAAAGTTCTGCTTATATTTTAGATTTATCGCTCATTTTTTTACTTATTGGGACATATTGAAGTATTCTACCTGTTCAGGCCTTAAACACGTGTCTTCAACGTCTTTTTGCAGAAACTCAAATTGCAAACTTGCCGACTGTTTCATAAAAGTTCAGAAGCTAAAACCACGAGTTTGTTGTTTAAGAATTCAATTCATAAATGCATTTAAATGTTTTTTTTTCATGATTTACTTAAATTTTCTAATTATTATCCATGATTGTTTGTTTTTTTCATAATAATACAAATTTGTGTTGATTTTTGATAACATTAGTTTGTTTTTGTAGTCGAATAAGTGCACGTATTTTTTGAGTTTTTTGTTATTTTTGCAGCATTCAAGTCTTGAACCTCCGTTCCAGTCGTGATCGATATCGATATTTCTGGATGCATAGCTGTAACAATAATGAAAAACATCAAAAAGTATGCAATTTATAACTTTCTCACGTGTGTTTTATGTCAAATCTTAATCTCCAAATGACCTGTAATGGAAACTGTAAACATAAAACCTAAAAATATAGAAAAAATGTCAAAGTTTTACAAAAATAACTACTTCCTACCCCCTCATATGGAGACTGAAATACAAAGGCACCACCAGCGTGTGACATAATGTCTGTCAGTGACCTCTAACAGAGAAAGAATGAACCTGAACAACATCAGAGGCGAGCGGCAGCAGCGAGCAAACACACAGACCAAACAAGCTCCCACTATGATTAAAGTTTAACCACTACATCCCCATCTCACGGCTACAAAATACCATTACACACAGAATGAACGGCAGCATAACAGCGCCATCCTGTGGTGGGAAAACAAACTTGCATTAGCAGCTATCACACTGTGGAAAACAAAGATGTTCTTCTAGAAATCAAGTTTCTGGGTTCGCTCTGTTCCTTTCATTAGTCCTGCGATGCTCTAATGTGAAGCATTCATGGAGGTTTTTCATGTGACACAATGACTTTCTGCAGATCAACCGACGTGCATCGACTCGCATACTCACACATGACGGCAGCGTTAGATAATCTGAGCTACATCGACCTGACTGTACCAAGAGATTAAGATTAAAAGGGATTAAGATTTGGGCCTCAGCGTCATACAGATATCACAATGTGAAGTTTAATCACATACAGTGATGCGCCCGGTGGTTTTGCAAGTGCACATTATGATCCAGTGTGTCCCAGAGGTCAGCGGTGGAGCCGCAGGCTGTCATCAGTTAAGTGTTTCTACGTCTATGGTGGTATATACGTTTGTTTTTTTATATATTGAAAGAGTTAATCACATGAAGAACAGATTCTGAGGGGGGGAAAAAAACACAAAGCACATTATTTGCAATTCCACCTCATGCATGTTCACGACAATCATGTAACGTCTAATATATCTAGCCCATCTCCTGACTTTCAAACTGTAGACTTAAAATATACTATAGGTTCTATAAAAGTTTAAAAAGAAACAAATTCAGGGGTTGTTATACATGTAAAGTGTGCATTTATCAGTGGAACATGCTGCTAAACTTTACTTTAACTGCTCTTAGGGCGGCTGTGGCTCAGGTGGTAGAGCAAGTTGGTCTATGAGCGGAAGGCCGGCGGTTCGATTCCGCCCTCTAACCTGTGTCATGGTCGTTGTGTTCTTGGGCAAGACAGGAATGTGTATGAATGGATTGTTTGAGGTGGTGGTCGGAGGGGCAGAATGGCAGCCAGGCCTCTGTCAGCTGTGGCTACAATCGTAGCTACCACCACCGGAATGAATGTGTGTTAATGAATAGCTGACAGTGTAAAGTATCTTTGAGTGTCTAGAATCTTATCTTGACCTTGGAAACAGCCGCCATCGTGCGTTCTACCAAAGGCCTACTGACTCGATTATTCTGTTGATTTTGAGCTCATCACTTGATCTTATAATGAGAGCTGCTGGGTAACTTTTAAAAGTTTTCCTCCTTGATACTGTGTTAAATATATTACTGCTACAGCCTTTATAAGTCAGATGCGACCAGCAGCAGCCTGTGGTGGCGAATGGTAGCTCATGTTTGTTAGATACTGTTGAGCACATCGGCTGCATTTCTTAATTGTCATGTAAACGCAGAGGTTTGAATACTTGAAAGTTGGATTTAAATGTGTTTTAGTCGACAAATAACGCAATTAAACCAAACACAATATTGAACTCACTGTAAAGAAGCTTGATTTAAGAGTGCCTCAGTTCTTTATAGACAGATAACTTGAGTTTTCTTGAGTTTTTATTGTTATTTTATTATTTATTTCACCTTTGAACTTTTTTCTTAGACCACATGTGACCATATTAGCTGCTGCAAACATGATGCCAAATGAAATTTCGTTGTATCTCTTGTACAATGACGATAAAGCTTCTTCTTTTTCAGTATCATTTTAGGATAGAACTCCTTCAATGCACTCTTTTCATTTTACGATTTCAACATCCCTTAGAAGTAAGCTTTGTGAATTTTTTACGAAAAGAATACAAATTATAAAGATTATAGACTCAGTCGTGTTTAAAACTTAAAAGACAGCTTCGTTAAAACCAACTCTTATCATAGGAAAGCAAAATTAATTTAGTCCATCCGTAGAAAACATATTCAGTTTTTTGGAAACCTTCCATATGCAAAACATATTTTTTCAAAAACAGCAGTGGGCCTTACATTGAACCTTGAGGAACTCCCCTAATGTAAATGATTTTTTTCATGCTGGGCATGAAGCTTAAGTGCTCAAAATACTGGAAAGTTTGATGGCAAACAAGCAAACTGCATCTGTAAATAAAGACAACGTGCTGTGATTGAAAGCTGCAAGACGATTGAGGTAATCTTAAGCGAGGCGTTAAAGCTCCTCTCTGGTCTGTGGTTTAACTCCTAATCCCTTCCTGCCTTAAAATGGCTTAGATGTTAAGTCCACACTGTTGCTCTCTTCCACCTCCTGCTGCAGCTCGAGCACACCAGCTCACCTTTGACTCTGCAAGAACACTACTTTTCTACAAAGGCAAGTTGTAATATTGGAGCAATTCAGCCGCACATGTTGAACTGGAAACTGATTCTGAAGAAAAATAATGAGACAGAGAGTCCCAAAATGCAAATTAACGGGTTTGGTTCTTTGGGTTTGTTACGTATGAAACCCCAGAAGTGTGAATCTGTGTTTTTGAGACCGTCCCTGCAGCTTGAAGGTGGTGTAGAGGGCTTATTAAGGCATGTGAAAGACAACATGTGGACATCTTACCAAAATAAAAGCCTGAAAAGAGGATTTTTAAAAATGATAATTCTTCTGAGAATTTTTTAAAATAGGTGGAAAAAAGTTCTAATAATCAGTCCATTTATTTTGCCATCCTCCAGCCTATTCACCTGATCTCCTCCTCCTCCTCCTCCTTTGATTGTATCAGTGATTCTGACTGGACCATGTGGCGCTCGGCATTCTTGGCATCCTCATATTTATTTATTTTCTTTCAACGCTTGCAGCCAATCAGATCCAGTAATGTGGAACTTTGCTGTAGTAAAAAAAAAAAAGGAAGGGTGGTGGAGGGGGGGAGGCAGGAGAGAGGGAGAGAGGTGTAGCAGTGATGGGGAGGGGTGGGGCGGGAACAGCGGAACCCGGATGCTGATGCTGACCGATGAGGAGAAGGAAACTCGACAGAAGCAGGAGGAGGAGGTGGAGAAGAGAGAGAGACAGAAAGAAACGGGGGATATTACGGGCAGCAAGGAGGACATCCCGGCACCGATGAACACTCCTGAGGAACTTCTGACAACCTGAAAGATCATTTACCCCGACGTTCCTTCTTTTTTTCTTCTTCTTCTTGTTATTTGTGCGCGCCGGCTCAAGGGGAGGAGATGCGGTGATATCATGCGCACAGCCGGCCGGGGAGAGAGAAAGGGAGACAGAGAGCGAGAGAGGGGAGGAGGAGGAGGAGGAAGAGGAGGAGGAGAGGCGGCTGCCACCACCACCAGGCCAGCTGAGGATGCTTGTTGTTTCTAGAAACCATCAGCGCTGATCCCGCTCCGTGCGCAACGAGCCCCGCAGCTTGTCCCGACCGAGGGGCGCGTTTCGGCTGTCTGGCCCGGTCTGGCCCGGTCTGCCCCGAGGCTGTTTGATGCTCTCTCTTCCCTCACCTCACCTCCTCCACCACCACCACCACCACCACCTCCTCTTCTCTTCCTCTATTTCCTGATGCAGGGCCGGGGAGGGGGTGAGCCAAAGTGTGCACCGGATATTGGAAAACCCATTCTTCTTGCTGATGCTGTTGTGATAATAGATGATTATCTGGACAACGCCGCATCTGCACGGGGAGGCACATCCTGACCGAACGAGGCCCGACTTGACAAGAAAAAAGAAAAAGCAGAAGAAGAAGAAGAAGAAAAAAAGACAAGAAGTGGTAGGGGGGAGAAGAGATGTATGAGCTCGGGAGGATTATGAAAACATTTTTTGGACGGCGGCAGCAGCAGCAGCAGCGAGGACGGGGGTCCCTGATATCGATCTGAGAATGGATTCAATCAGGACTTAGGATATTTGAGACTGTGCTCTTACAGAAATCAATCTGTGGCAAATGTAGCCTTCCTGTCCGGGTCTGGATGAGATCTTTCTTCACTGCTCCACTTCTTTGAGCCAGCTGCATAAGCTAATACAGGATCAATCAGCTTTAAACTACTGTTATTTATAGCAGGGGGGGTTGATGTTGTGGACATCTCCCAGAAACTGGCACCGGTGAAACCTCACACATCCTTTTTTTCTTTTTTTTCCCTCTTCTCTACCTTCCCTGTGAATGATGCTGCTTTCTGAGCTGTGGTAAAAAATAAAAAAAATAATAAAAAACTGGAGGAGACTTTTTCAATCCTCGGCCTTACAGAGTGGAAACTGGGCCGGTTCTCACTCCCAGCACGGACCTGAGCGCATGACAAACAAGTGCATGGGAGTAGCCTGCAGGGCCCGGCTTCAGATCACGACCAGTCCTCCTCTCCTCTCCTCTCCTTTTAGCCGCCTGTGATGTGCGTTCCGGCATTACGCACGGACCAGGACCGAGCGCAATCTTGATCTGCCTTATAATCAGGAGTAGAATTTCACCTCTGGGGGGAAAAGGATGAGCAGCAAGGAGCTGACGGTGGGCCAGTCCAGCCAGTATGTGGGCCCTTACCGGCTGGAGAAGACCCTGGGGAAGGGGCAGACAGGTAGGGACCCCCCCTCCTCTGCTAAGCCTTCCAGTAAGGGCGTCTTCAAGGCCCCCAATGTGAAATCACTTTTCTATGATATCCACAGCTTATGCTTTAATCCTTGTTCATTCTCTTCTTATCTTCTGTGGTTTTACTCCCCTTACATCCTTCTTAAAGGATTTTTTTTTGTCATATTTGGAGCCCCTTAGATGCACATTTTTGTGGAGCTGAGTTTGTGACAGTGTCAGTGCAGCTTATTTTTGAATTATTTATGACATTCCTTCCTTCCTGTTTTCACACTGCATTGTGATTGGTGATATTCAAACACTTTCTCCCTCCTCCCTCGGTGTGTCTCTCTGTCTCTCTCTCCATCATCAGGCCTGGTGAAGTTGGGTGTCCACTGCATAACGGGGCAGAAGGTGGCCATCAAGATCGTCAACAGGGAGAAACTCTCCGAGTCAGTTCTAATGAAGGTGCAGTATTGATCCGGCCACCTTCCTTTCCCCATCTACATGCTGCACCTGCTGCGCCCTGCAGCCGCCGAGGCTTTCGTCGTGGCTGCAGAAATAGCAAGTCTTTATTTTTGTCAAGAAAAAAAAAAAAGCCCGTCGGTGTGTTGTAACTTGGAGCCGCTGAGTGTGTGGGCACAGCTTCTGTATGGCGAACAATAGGGATGATTTCATTCTGCTAATTAAGCCCTGTGATGAAAGCCACTGCAGCTGAAACACACTGGACTGAAATGAAATTTAAATAGCATGTTGGCGTTTCTTAATGTGGCTCGCTCGCAGCCTTGTGCAAGTCTGTCTTGTTTTAAATACAGCAGGTTGCACAAGGAACACTTTGAGGGCAGTGTTGTATGTTTTAGCGCTTCACGGCTGACTTTAACAACCTCACAAAGGCGTAGAGAGGCTTACAAGAGACTTGTGCAGGGTCTGGCCACATTTTTCTGTGTGTTTATGACTAAATTAAAGGAGATGTGTCTTTCTAGAGCCAAGTGACAGATATAAGCTACAAACATGAGGGGTAAAAGAAGCCAGGATTCACCCCCTGCACATGGCCCTGACCCTTAATGCCTTTAATCCCGTGTTTGTACAGTGTTGCTCATTGCGTTGGAAAGTTGCCCATTGCCTACTCTGTGTGCTGACAGTCCGTAACCGCATTGCCGGGCTGCTATCTGTTAGCTTTAGCGTGACATTAACTGCAAGAGATTGAAGTAGCTTCTTGATGTTCACACTTGTGACGCGGCCTTGGCTTTGTAGTTTCCTGCTGCAGCGTGAGACCAAAGTTTTCTACCAAAGTTTCTTTCTTGCTTCCTGCAGATCATCTCAATCCTTCGCTGTTCATTCCAACTTGTGCAATGAATAGCCTGAATTCGGCTCCACAAAGGATTCAGTCCAAACTTTTCGTCCCGTTTTAGATTGTGTTTCCGCACAAAAGCCTATTTAAATGTCAGTGAATGTGATTACCAATCCCCCCCCCACCCCAATGTGGAGAGAAAAATCAATAGGGTGCCTCATTCTGTGCCATGTGTGAGTCTGTTTAATAGGTCATGCTATGGACAGCTGCTGGTGCTGAAATGAGAGACGACACACTTTGTAAATAAGGTGATGATTCATTCTGGGTATTTTTGAATCCATCGTAACACAATACACGCGTTTAGGTTGAAGCTAGTATCGGTAAATCCACAATCATGCAAAACATTTATGCAGAAAAGTTCAACCAAAGCAGCCGATTCTGTCGACGAAAATACAAAGTCAGGATTTCATTAACCCGCTTTAACTTTGGGGGAAAAAAACCCAGCTGATGTGTTTTACTTTGACAGTTTAGGCCTTTTGTCCCTGGGCTTGTGCTCCTCATGGGCAGTAAGGTGGAGGAGAAATGCTTCAGTGTGGGAATTAGGGACGAGCAATTTGGGGGGAAAAATTGCAAAGTTCAGCTTTAATACTCTCTGAGCAATAGATTTAAAACTTGATGAAGCATTACCGCGTGGAAAGCATCACAGAGGTGAATTTGTATCATCACCGTCAGGACAGTTTAACCCGCTTAGCCGTGAAACCTACACGGACCAATGGGCAGCATGAACAACCGCGGAAAGTTTAAATTAAAATAAATTAAATGGCAGCATTTTTCTCACGCCTTGTGTATTTTGAAATGTGATTTTAATTTTCAAATGTGTTAATTGTTCAGCCCTAACGGCAATGTGAGGATTGGAAACTTTATTTTTATTTTAAGTTAAGCAAAAGTATTTAGTTCAAATACTCCTAATTCACCCGTATAACATATCTAGCTAAAACAAGTCAACAAAAAATAGAATAGGAGATGATAAAACAGCATCTGTTCAGTCGCAAAGCAAAAAAAACTTGCATTTGTTGTGGTTTTTTTGCATTCACTGATCTTTAGCACAGAATAATTAAAAACAGGCATCATTCAGAGAAAAAACTGCTCTAAATGTTGACAATTTCACTAATTTCTTGCTCCATATGAGACATTTAAATCCATTTTTCACTCTTTTTGCTTTGTTTTTGGTCTTTCCTGAACCCAGATTATCCCCTTCTTCGGCCACTTGAGGCTAGCTGCTAGCTTTGTTTGCTACTTGGTGCTAAACAGAGACTTTAACATTTAGCGTATAACAGTTTTTGTCTGTTTTATGTTCCTCGTTGGAAAGGTATTGCACAGTGGGGTTATTAGATCATTTTCATGGAAAACAACTGGCTCCTGCTGCTGCTGGAGTCCCAGCTGACACGAGCGCTAACAACAGTTTTTATCTGGTAAACAAAAGCTGCTAGCCAAAAGATGCTATAAACTGCTAGCTTCAGCGTTGGCAGTTTGCTGGTGGAACTGAGTCAGGCTTGTTGGCCGCCTTTTCAGCTCTGCCCACAAATTTTCTACAGGACTGAGATCAGAGCTTTGTGATGGAAACTCCAAAACATTGACTTTGTTGTCCTGAAGCCTCTTTCTAACTAATCTGGTGCTATGCTGAGGGTCATTGTCCACCTGAAGACCCATTTGTGCCCAAGCTTCAACTTCCTGGCTGATGTCTTGAGATGTGGCTTCAATATTTCCATGTAATGTTCTTTCCTGGATCTATTTAGTGAAGTGTACCAAAACACCCGGACAGCATGATGCTGCCACCCCCGTGCTTCACAGTTGGGATGGTGTTCTCAGGCTTCAAGCTTCCTCCTTTTTCCTCCAGATGTACCGATGGTCATTAAGGCCAAACGGTTCAGGTTTAGTTTCATCAGACCACAGGACATGTCTCTAAACATTAAGCTCTTTGTCCCTGTGTGCATTTGCAAACTGTAATCTGGCTTTTTTTATGAGGCTTATGGAGTAATGTCTTCTTCCTCTCTGAGGAACCTTCCAGCTCATGTCGGTACAGGACTGGTCTCACTGTGGATAATGACTCTCTGACCAGCTTCAGCAGCATCTTCACAAGGTCTTTAGCTTTTATTCTGAGGTTGATTCGCTCATTTCGCACCAAAACACTTCATCTCTGGGAACCCGTCTCCTTCCTGATGATGGCTGGACATTCCCATGGTGTTTATACTTGATATAATAGTTTGAACAGATGAACGTGGAACCTTCAGCCATCTGGACATTGTACCCAAGGATGAACCAGACTTGTGGAGGTCCACAATTCTCTTGCTGATATCTTGGCTGATTTCTTTCCCATGTTGTCACATAAGGGAGCAGTGTGTTTGAGGTGTGCCTCCAATTAACTCAAATGTTGTCAATGAACCAATCAGAAGCTTCCAAAGCCATGACATCATCATCTGGGCTTTCCCAAATAGTTTGAAGGCGTCTTAGTGGATGCAAACTGCTGGCTTTGAAGAAAGAAAGACAAACATTCTCTCTCTCATTAGTCTAGTGTTTAGCAAATAGAAATAACTTTGGTAATCCTAACTGACCTAAAACAGGAAACGTTTAGACACATTTAATGTCAGACAGCGAGAAAAAAAGGTTTTTATACAGTGTATGTGAGCTTCTGCTTTATCACATATACTTTAAAACACCCCTTTTCATAGTAAATACCTACATACAGAGGTGTCGTTAGGTGCTTTGGGGGCTGCTCACATAAAAGTCTGGATTTTAACCTGATAATTGAACCGCTTTCTAGTTATTTTAGAGCGAAATGAATATAAAGTGCCAGATGCCGCTCTGGGCAAAGTAAGGTCATCTCACTTCTTGCTCGCTAGGCTTAGCCCATATTTCACTTTAATATCAGCGTGCGTGCAGGCCGGTGAGAGCAGCGGCTCTCCAACTGTGGAATTAGTCTTATTAGAAGATTTACAGCTGTAATCGTATGTAAAGGTGTGCCTTAGGGGTACTTGTTTTCATATAAGCTGCACTGGAGCTGCCAGTTTTAGTTGTCTTCTAGGTTATTGATAATGTTTAATAAGAAATGTAGTGAGCGACTCTTTAAATAGTCCAGCAGAAGAGCTGCAGTCCTACAATGCAAATGTATAATAATCAGAACCAAACTGCTTTCTGTCTACCTGTGTAGGTTTAATGAGAACTTATTCAACAGGAGATCTTTCTCCACCTCCTCTGCACCTCTTTGCCTTCATTCTTTTTGAACAATCTTCTCGCGTCTACCAGCCTTGCCTTCGTAAATCAGCCAGATAGGACACCAGCCCTGTACCTGCTGTTCTCTGCCCCGCCAGCTCATCCAACAACATGTGTCGGTGCCGTATGGAGGGAAATCAGTCTGCTGCCTGCATGACAACGGTGGCGCCGATGATTTGCCTGCGGTGCTCTCTCTCTGTTTACTACTGTTTCTAATCGTTTCTATTAATGAACAGACTGGAAAAAAAAAACAACTCTTCATACAGTGGCTGTCTGCCCTGCGTTTTACCTCTGTGTTACATCATATTTACCTTCTGCCTGACATTTCCATCTCCATCAGTTTTAACCTGCTCTTCTCTCTCTCTCTCTCTCTCTTTTAACCTTTCTCCTCCTCCCTCCTTCCCTCCGTCTGTGCAGGTGGAGAGAGAAATAGCTATTCTTAAACTAATAGAGCACCCTCATGTTCTGAAGCTGCATGATGTCTATGAGAATAACAAATACCTGTGAGTATCTCCGTGTCTTTCTGCTCTTTTGCTGACTTGAAATTTGAAAAAACTGACTCTGGATTTCCACCAGAGCAGCAACAGCCTCCACATAGAAATGCTGTGTGCAACAAAATTGAGATAAAAAAAAGAAGAAATAAAGAGCTGTGAGTGTGTGTCTGATGCTTTGGTTTCAGGTACCTGGTGTTGGAGCATGTGTCTGGAGGAGAGCTGTTTGACTACCTGGTGAAGAAGGGCCGGCTCATGCCCAAAGAGGCCCGGAAGTTCTTCAGACAAATCATCTCCGCGCTCGACTTCTGTCATAACCACTCCATATGGTCTGTGAGAAACGTTTTGATGCACCTTTTATATGTTGATATTGACGACTTTCTGTCATAAACATTCCAGTAGAAGGACTGAAAACTGTTCTTACTGAATTAGTATCAGATAAATGTACTAAAAATGAATAAAGTAAAAGTACTGATTGTGCAGATCGTTGGCTCCTGTGCCTAACAGGTTATTATAAATGACATAATTAGGCCTGAGATTGTTTTAACTGCTTTATATGCAGGTAGACAGTTTAGTCCGGTGGCTTCCAACCGATGATAAATGTGAGGTAATTAATTAGTGCGGTGA
>NW_007578055.1:179961-181036 GCF_000690725.1 Stegastes partitus | reverse complement strand
TGTTTTCAATGTAAAAACATCATCTGTAAAGTAACTGCATCTGTCAGGTAAATCTAGGGCAGTGAAAATGTGTATTCATTTTAAAATAGAAATGTTTGATTAAAATCTTTTAAACTGCACTAAAATCCAATCCTTGAGTAAATATTCAAGCCTGCATCTCATGCTTCTCTGCTAAAACGTACGTATTATGTCAACGTGTTTATCATGTAGCTAAATCTAGCTGATGTTTTTCACATTAGAGCAAAATCCAGCAGCACTAAACCCACAGACGGCTGCTTCCTGTTCAACATCACCGCCCTTTAACACAAACTTTGGTGCACATTCTTACAAACCATGTGGAAATCAATCAACTGTGCAAACTTAAAAAAGCCTTTATTGAACCTGTGTGTGTGTTTGTGTCCAGTCACAGAGACCTGAAGCCAGAAAATCTTCTCCTGGATGAGAAGAACAACATCAGGATAGCAGACTTCGGCATGGCCTCGCTCCAGGTCGGGGATAGTCTGCTGGAAACCAGTTGTGGGTGAGCACGACGCCACTTTGTTTGGAGTTGAATCATCCGACTTTGCTGCTGTGTAAATTAAAGATGCATTATATGAGCAGTTCAGTGACTTTAAGATTTAAACAACGCCTGATTCAAGCGTGCGGAACATCAGGAACATCCGACGCTCTCTTGTTCTTTTAATCGTTCATTAAAAGCTCAAACCTTTTTAAAACCATCTGCCCATCAGGAGGAATGTGGATTTAACAGATAAAATTAGGAAGGGATTGTGGCTTTCACCTGGATTCACCTGTTCAGTCTATTCCCTGGATTAACAAGCAGGTGTTTTTGTCCACAGGCTGCAGCGTTTCCTACATAAATCAGTGCTCTATATGTTTTCATCTGTAACTCTTTTCTTCCAGATCTCCACACTATGCGTGCCCAGAGGTCATACGGGTGAGTCTGTCCGCTCTCAGTGTGTGTTTTATGTGTGTGTCGCCGCTTTTGCACGTCTGACTCTGTCTTTATGTTTCAGGGGGAGAAGTACGATGGTCGCAGGGCAGATGTTTGGAGCTGTGGAGTCATCCTCTTTGCTCT
>NW_007578055.1:150152-179039 GCF_000690725.1 Stegastes partitus | reverse complement strand
TTCTCCCAGATTTCATAGCAACACATCCAACAGTTTATGAGATGTCTCGATTTGGACAAAAGAGATCAAGGGTACCTTTAACTGTGTTAGCTGAAGAGATGTTCACACACAAAAACAGCAAACCGATGCATTACTTCTCTTTCCTTCCCTCTCCGTCTTCTTCCCAGGGTGCCTTGCCCTTTGACCACGACAACTTGCGGCAGCTTCTGGAGAAAGTGAAGAGCGGAGTGTTCCACATGCCACACTTCATACCTCCGGACTGCCAGGCGCTGCTCAAAGGAATGATAGAAGTGAACCCCGACAAGAGACTCACGGTAACGAGGAGCGGGACGGGAAGTCAAAAAGCTGATTTCACTTATATATAGTATGTGTGTGTTTAACTACAGCAAAGTCTGAAATTAGAAATGCTCGGTGCTAAAACGTCGTTTTGGAAGCAAACCTCGAGGGTTCTCCCTTGATGTGCGTTTTTGCTTCATCATCATCATCATCATCATCAAGCAGACGAGAAACACGCTCCATCAAACGCGGCGGCGGTGTCAGTGCATTGTTGTGCACTGATGAGAGAACATTGGCAGACATCTATTAAAATCAATATCCAGCTGAGTCACCGGTAGGAGAGGATAAGGAGGCGTGGCGCATCGAGACCAGGAGATTAGACGTGACTAAGCAAAGTCAACACGTACACTCTGTTTGTGTATCCTCTGCCTATTTGGAGATGGTATATGTATTTTTGGGTTTCGCAGAGGACAGCATATCCAATACCCCGTCTACAAACTGAATATTAGCTCAGCTCCTAACTGGGTTTGTCCAGTCACGGTTTAACACCGCATTTCTCCACATTAGGAGTTTTTTTCAACTTTGCTAAAACAAACAAACAAAAAAAAAACACAAAGACCCTTTCTGACCATTGATTAAACCCCTAAAAGTCTTATCTCTGTGAACTTACATATTGCCTGCTGTAAAATGGCTCAGATGTAACCAGACACCCTTATCTCCTCTAGAACATGTGGCTCTATGATGCTCGCAGTTCTTTCTTTATTTCTTTTTTTACTTTATTTAACCAGGAAGTCCCACTGAGATGCAAAATCTCTTTTACAAGACAGACCTGGCCACGGTAGCAGCCAATCACAACATGTTAAGATGCAACAAATACAAATAAAACAACAAGAACAACTGTTAAAACATAGTGGGCCTCTTGAGAAAAACAATCGCATGTCTCCGTCACCACATGATGCCCTAAAATTTATTAATCGATTCGAGTGTTTCTAATTTAGGATCTTTCTAGCCATCCGTCTACCGCTTGCTGCAGCTCGAGCACACCAGCTCACCCATCACTCTGCTCAAACACTGTAAAATTCCCACCCTGTGAGTTGACAGAATCCTTGTTGTCCGTGTTTTTGAAACTATAATTGTTATGCTGCAGTTTCAAGGTGGAAATACTCAGTCAGAGCTTTGATTGCTTATTTTGCTCATGATATGACTTCCAGCACATATTAAATGAACATGTTAGCAATCGATTTTAAGCTTAAACTTTAAGCTATTGTGCTGCACGTTGAGCTAACCAGCGTTCAAACCTGCAGCAGTGACACGAGTGTTACATCCGAGACGCACCGTGTTCTAGTTTGTGGTGTTACAGGTTGAAGTCTGTCACCTCTTAAGCCCGCTACACACTTGTGCGATTTTCTGCCGTCCCAGATGAAAGATAACTATCATGAGAGAATCGTGGCGATGTCTTTGGTCTCAGCTCTAAATCGGTGGTCCTCCGACGGTTCAAGGACGGCTCACTGGTGCTAAACCCAAATAGATGCTTTGTGGCTACAAAAAAAGAAGTATGTGGGATGTTGACAGAGAAGACAGTCCAGTACCCTTTTTTGGGGATTTCTCTCCAAAACACATGAATACCACCAGGGGGCGATGTTCATGCTTTGCTAGTTTGGATGGATGCTTATGACGATTTATTCTTGCGCATTCACGTCGGCTCATCGTAGGCTGCGATTCAGCTTTTCATTGTGCAATCAACCCCAAAGTTTATTAGATTCATATCGTACAGTGTAGCTAGCTGTGAACTTATAAGATTGTTAAAATCAGAAAATTTGTAGCTGACCTTCAGGAAGGTTTCCCCACAGCGCCACCCCTCCGTTAGCAGCTGTGCTCATCGCTGTATCCCAGGAAGTTTTTAACTCAGCGATCCCGTCCAACTTCACCTGCTGCAAACTCATCAAGCAGTCCTCGTTCTACATCCTCGTCTAACATTAAAAGCAAAATATGACGCTTGAAATATAAGCAATCGCGTATGTTTCCACTAAGCTCAGATTTAAAATGAGTCACTCTGGAGATGTTGTTTCACTGAACTCATGAAGTTAATGTGAGCTGCTGATCCGTCACTGGCATTCATCATTTCAATCCATCCCCACAAACCAGAGGCCTATTTTTATCTGCCTCTATTTAAAATCAGCGACACACTGTTTTCAAAAACCACCGAGCGTTTCGATGACAAATTTGCCTCCGTTATCTGCGCGGGCGGCGTCTGAATGGAAAGCCTGACAGGTGTACGCCGGCAGTAGCCGAGCAGGGCAGGGCTTATCGCTTTCTGCAGCACGTGAACCGTGAACTAGACCTTTTTTTTAAACGGGTGGAACGGAGGGAAAGTAAAAAAGACGCAGCTCCGGGCATTGCTTCAAGACGAAGCGGTAATGAAACCTGACACGAGACCTTACAGAGGCAGGACGGAGGAGAGAGAAAACGAGGAGGTTAGTGAGAAGAGCAGAGGTGTCGCTGAAAGGTAGAAGTCAGTCGGACGGGCAGTTTGTGTTTCTGCTCTCGGGCCAAGTCAGTTAGAAAAAGCTCATAGAAAAGCGAGACTTAGGGAGGAAGGACATCTGCATGACGGATGATGGAGCGGCTTCATCAGTGACTCGAATGAAAGATGGAGGCGCCGAGGGTGAAATAAAAAAAAAAGGCCATCTCTTCCTATTCACCTAAAGGCCAGCTTTCCGTCGTGAAAGCAATTCTTGAAAAGGCGGCGAGAGAGAGATGGATGGATGGATGAATAAATGAATGACTGAGTGAGCTCGAGGAAGTTCCACCGCACTCAGGTTCTAAATTGAAGCCGGGATAAAGTAATCATGTGGGGTGGAAATTAATTCACGCTTAAGAGGCAGAGAGACGGGGACAACTGTGATAATGTGTTTCGCAGGAGGTTGTGAAACAGAGACAGAGAGGAAAAAAAAAAACCTGGGGTTAGTCAGTCATCCAGCTACAACGGAGCAGATTTAATCAAAGCCGGGAGTTCGTCTGATGAGCCGTTGATTAATGAAGCCTGAAACCAGGTCAGACTGTCTCCCCATCCCTGCCTCTGTCTGTCTGTTTGCTCGTTGCCTCCATGGAAACCGCCCACCACCGCCACACACGGGTTTCACACCGTATACCGGCGGTTTAGCTTTAAAGAAACGAGCCCACACGGCTTCAATATTTTATCAGATTGAAAATGGAAACGTCTCCCCTCATGAGCGAAGTTAACGAACGCAGAGCTCTCGCTGCAGCTGCTCTCTCTGCAGATGTATAAATACGGAGTTCGCAGCAGGCCCACTTCTTCTTCTTTCTTTTCACATGCTTGCAGAACTGCAGCTGCTCCATTACTCCGACCCCAAGAGATCCCCAAGCGCTGGAGCTTCCTCTGTCCCAATGCAGAGGGTGTGAGTAGGGTTTAGGACGAGCTGCAGGAAAACTTTTCCAGGAGCGTCCAGCTAGCAGCTCCATGCGCCAAATGCCGCGACAACACGCCAAAAAGCTCATCGCTAATGTGTCCGGACACAGTGATGATACATGAATCTGGCTGAAGTGCACCTGAGGCCGACGAGAGTGTCGTCAGTCTGTCAGGTCTTTTGTCACAAGCATTGGAAAAATGAGAGATCTGACCTTTGACTTTGGCTGATTCCTGAAACACTTTCCAAACATTACTCTGCAAAAGGGCAACTCCATTTGGCCCCGTGTGAGGCCACGGTGCTGACTTGGTACTTTTAGCCTTCTGTAAGGAAAATATTGGCCATAAAAATGGAAAAACATGTTTTGATCAATGCTGTAACATCATCTTCTGTCTTTTGTCGATTGCAGCTAGAAGCAATACAAAAACACGCCTGGTACCAGTAAGTACATTTACTGATTTTTTATTTGGTTGTCTGTTGTCCTTGTTGCCTCCTTTGCATTTTCCTGTTTCTAATTCATCTCCACTTTTACCTCAAAGTGCTCCACCATAAATTAACAAGTTCACTGTCAGAGTAAACATCTGTATGTCCTCTTGTTCAGTTCAACATTTCCAACACGGTGGATTTAAAAGATCCTCATGCTCAGCTGACCACAATGTTTGATACTAAAATAACATGCATCATACATACAGAGTGTCATGAGGTAGAGAAACTGCAAGAAGCAGAGAGCGAATCTTGTGATCTATTTTTGGGTTTTATCTTTTCAGTCTGCCGACGTGGAAGTGAAAGCACAGAGAGAGAGAGAAAAAAAGACTGAAAGTAGCTCCCAGCCCGAAGATACGGATCTTTGCAAAGCAAAAATAATCGTTTTAATCAGCGGTTTGGAGCAGCCTTTTCATTCTCACTGAGGGTGTAAATGAAAGTGAAAGTTCCTGTTTAACTCGTGGAGGCTGCCTGCGTCGTTGTGTGACTTGATTTGTTGGATTTTAGTGCAAAGCAGTCGTCAATAGTGCTTTGATTGTGTAGATTTATGAATTCCACGCTTGTGATTTCTTTGCTCTTTAGTGAAAAATCTAATCAAAATGTATAAATGTTTAAAACAACCCAAGTGCTGTACATGTTATCAGTCAAAACGTGCAAAAAGCAAGACAGGATAAAGACTTTAAAAATGAATTTGTAGTAGAAAATAAAATAGTGTTAAAATAATAATTAAAATATAAGATAAATATAAATATTATTAACATTAAGAGCGACCGAAAGCCATCGGAAACATGTACGTGTTGAGATTTTTCTTCGAAATGTCAATAGTGGAGGAATTTTTGAGGTGATTTTAGATGAAAAATGTTGGTTTATAAATCAAAGATGCACTCCAGTTTTTTTCAGTTTATCTCCATCCTGCTTTTATTAAAATCCTCCATAGATGTTGAACCTCATCATCCATCAGCGTCTGTTTTCTGTGAATGTTTTTTGTGACACAGATGCATGAGTTTAGGAGTCATTGGAAACTGCAGTCTGCTATGATGGTGTTCACAAGTGTCTGCAAGCTTTTGTTCACAAAGGGCCAAACATCATCTGACAAAATGATGTCGTGAGATTACATCACAGCTACGACGTCTAAAACTGTGTGACGAGTTCAGACTAATCACGCTGCCTTCTCCCCACCAGGAGCGGTCGTAACGAGCCCTGCCCAGAGCAGCCTCCCCCTCGCCGGGTCTGTGTTAAGAGGATCCTGTCCCTAACGGAGCTGGACCCCGACGTCCTGGAAAGCATGTACTCTCTGGGCTGCTTCAGAGACCGGGTCAAACTCACACAGGACCTTACAAGTGAGGAGTGAGTAAATACAGCCCGGCAGACATTTCCACTCTGACATCAAGACATCACGGAAGCAGAGTCATAAATGTGCTTCATTACCAAGTGAAAGAATCTAAATTAGAAGCTTCTTGTTGTGTCTCCACTGTGCCTGCGTGTTGTGATGAGTTTTAATGTTCGCTGTACAGCCGTGGTCGTGTCAAATCTCACAGGTGCACTTTGTAAATACAAATACGTGTCCTTGCACGCACGCTGGAAAACCAACAATTGCATAATTGTGTGTGCAGTTAATTGAATTTCTCTCTCTCTCTCTGACTCTCGTGCTCATTATCTCTTTTGTCTCATTGTGGTCGGCCAATTACTCACATCAGGAACTGCCTGACATGGCAGGAACAAGAGCAGCAACATAAACAATGCCTCTTGTATCCGCCTCTCCGTCCCCAGTCCCCGTTCTCTGCCAAACTGAAGTGGATGTTCACTAAACAGCCGTAGTCCTGTTTAACCGGAGAGACCGACGAGCATGAAGGGTTTAGACTCCAGCTGCACTGATCGGTGCTTTTTATTGACGGCGGGTCAGATGAGTGCATGCAGTGTAAAATGGGTTACCCGTAGAATCATTACCCAACTCTGCAGCTCACATCAGTTCTGTGCAGCATTTTTGCATCTTTGAACTGCAACAAAAAGATAAAAAACTGCCCCTTGAAGTTATCCTGCAAATGCTTTAACCACAGAAAATAAAAATCTAGATTATGAATTTAACATTTGAGTCAGTGTTTACATTGCAGTCTTTTTTTTTTTTTTTACATCTTTGAGCTTTGGTTTTATCATTAAAAACTATGATCCTCAGCTTCTTTAAAAGCAGGCAAACAATTATAAACTACCTGTTCGAACGCAGACAAAGTCATCAGCCGGCACAGTGGAGCAAAGCAAAAGCAGAGCTGAAAGGGGAGCGAATATCTAAGTTTAACTTGTCTAAGGTCAGAGACACGACTTCAAATAGATGTTGAGGTTGCTAATGTTTATTTTCAAGTTCCCAAATAATCTACGAAGGCGGCTTTAAATTATGTTGATGCTTTTTAGCATTAAAGGGCCTATATTGTGCTATAGTTTTCCCTTGCCTGTGGTGTGTTACAGCTGTTTTGAGCATGTAAAATGTCTGCAAACCTACAAGGCCCAAAGTCCACCCCAAGGGCAGTTATTCTCTGCCTCAGAAAACTCCTTACACACTTAAATGCCTTGGGTATACGCCATTTCTGCTTCATAACTTACACGAGATTCTCCTCCTCTTTTTCTATCTGCATTTTACAATTTTCCAACTTTGCTACGGGAAACAACAACAGCTATTTTTAGCCAAAGATTTGGGTCATGCATCAACACAGGCTTTCTCAGTTCTTTGTTTGTCTGAATCAGCCATTTTAATGACAGTGTTTGCCTCACTGCATGCAAATGTTCCACCAAAACAGAACACTGTTCTGCTGGGGCACCGTCACTGCATCCTGGGCTAAGCTCTGCCCAAGAGGGCTGGGGTCGGTTTAAAGAATGCAACCAATCCTGAGCGTTTTCCCCCTAAAGCAGAACAATAATGAGGTGCAGCCATTCTCCAGTGCTTGCGTCACCGTGTAGCACACTTTTGCATAATGACGGCGTAGTGGCTCGTTTGGCGCACCCTCAGACAAAGAACTCCACCAGTTTAAGGAAGCTTCTGATGGAGAGGAAGAAGAGATACTACAGCAATGCAAAATCTAAGAAGAATAAAGCATGTAAAGATTATCTAGTAAACCGAAAAAGTCACATTTTGAACCAGTAATGAGCCTAATGAGCTGTTTAACCATAGACACAGCGATTCCAAATGGTTTTCTACATAGCCAACCACAGTGAAGTTTTTCTACGTCTTTCTGTCTCCTGTTTTTCTGACCTTTGGAGTCAAGGTCTTATTGCCCTTCTGTGTTGCAGGGAGAACCAGGAGAAGATGATCTACTACCTCCTGTTGGACAGGAAGGAGCGATACCCCAGCTGTGAGGACGAGGACCTGCCACCCAGAAATGACATTGGTGAGAAAAGCTGCTCTGAAATCAAGAGCAAAAAGCCGAATTATGACACCGAAACATTCAGCTTTCCTTTAACCTGTGTTTTAAATTATCACCAGAAATGCCAAGAGAACTTTCATTCCCATTTTTTCTCTAATATTCATTCAAGACCCACCCAGGAAGCGGGTCGACTCGCCCATGCTGACGCGACACGGCCGCTGTCGTCCAGAGAGGAAGAGCTTGGAGGTCATCAGCGTCACAGAACAGGGGTCTCCCACCCCGCCTCGCAGGGCCCTGGACACCAACGCACACAGCCAGAGGTACGAATTGATGGAAACAGTTGAAAGCACAAGTACAAGTTGGACAAAGACGCCCAACATTGGAGCAGATTATAAACTACAGAATAAGTTCTTGGTCTCTTCCACCTTAACATCTGTCATTTTGTGCTGCCCTCTAAAGGTCTCGCTCAGTCAGCGGAGCGTCCACGGGTCTGTCCTCCAGCCCTCTCAGCAGTCCCAGGGTGAGAACTTCCCTCTATTCAGTTCTTCTGTGTTCAGCTGTAATTTACATGATGTAAGATGGAAGAATCTCCAACTTAAGGGTTGCTGTCTACTGTACATGGATGTTTCTAATAGTGAAGGCAGCATTTAAGCATAGATATTTTATTTATTGTGGTCATAATGGTGCAAATGGCCGGTTGTAATGAGCTGCTCTGTACTTTACGTCACATAATCTGACAAAGTGTTGCACAGAACCTTACAATAATCTGGACATTTTAACTTAATTTTTAGCATCTGTTTATTAAAACTCAACTATATGGAGCTTTTGTTGAACATGTGCTCTATTTGCGTCCAGGTTCACAGGTTTTTAATGATCATAGCAGCCATACTATCTGTGCACAGTAGTTTTTGTAGACTGTTTTCTGTCAGTTTTCCTCCATTACTGTGCAGATCCCTGTAGATCCTGACGCTACCGCTTACGAGCAGTCAGAGAAACGATTTACAAAACCGTCTGACCCCTTTTTCTCACTTAAAAGTTGAGTAAAAAGGTTGTAGGATACAGTTCTCTTGTCTAAATGCTAACTAGCGTTACAACCGATCCATAGCTGGAAATAGTCGCTGTTCTACTGCAGTGTTCATTTTCAGTGATGCTCGATAAAACCCACAGATGTTACGTTATTAAACATACAGGTTTTTAAATATTTAAATCAACCAGTGAACTCAGCGCTGACAGAAAACTGATTGCATTAGGAGCCCATCTTAATATATTGTAGGCTTTGGGCTTTTCTTTGGAATTTAATGAAAACAAAGAGTCCATCCGTCTCTCTCGGCTCCCTGCAGGGTGGTGTGCTGTGGACAGATTGCATTTTCGGACACAGAGTGCATATACGTTATAGTGAAATATATGTACTATCTAGAAATATCAGCTTTGGTCATCAGAAACACAAAAACAAATTTCCTGTCTTGTGACTTGTGACTGTGATAACGTTTGCTCAGGCTGTCATTTCTAGTCATGCCTCTCCATCATATTCTCAGTCATACGCATTCTCATTTCATAGACGCATCATGCTGCCTCATACTAAGGTCTGTGTATCCTGACAGGGATAAAAAAAAAAAAAAGCGACACACACATGATTGTGCGCCGCAGTACAGATCACCAAATCCATCATCCATTTGGTGCATCTGATAGTTGATGAGTCATGTCCATGAATCATATCTCATGTCCATTTGCTTCCTGTCTCATCTGTCCACACCTCTTTCCCGCTTTTCTCTCCATCTCTCTCTTGTCTGCCCATCAGAGCCCGGTCTTCACTTTCAGCCAATCAGAAGTCACCTCCACCTCCGCTTCCTCCTCCTCCAAAGACCCCAAACCAGGAAGTGCCACCACCCCTCGGCCCGCCCGCCCGGCGCCCGACCCAAAAACCCAGACCTTGCCCTCTAAGGGCCCCGCCGAGCGGCCCCAGCTCCACTCCATGAAGTCCCTCCCTCTCCAGACGCCGCGCTCCCCCTCGCCCTCCCCCTCCCCGCTCCTCTCCCCCATCCCACGCTTCTTCAACTTCCCCTCACCGTTCACCTTCAAGTCCAAGAACGCCCACTCGTCCGCTAACTCCTCTCCCACCCCTCCTCCTGTGTCGCAGGTCACGCCGCAGGGCTCACCGCTGCCCACCCCTCTGGGCACGCCCGTGCACCAAATCCAGCACCCTTCCTCCACCACCCCTCCCTCCTCCTCCTCCTCATCTTCTTCTTCCAGAGCGGACGGCGCCGGCGGGGCCTCGCTGTCGCTGACCCCGCCCTCCAGCCCGGGCGGCAGCGGCGGCATGGCTGCGTCGAGCTCCGCCCACTGGAGGACGAGGCTCAACTCGTTCAAGAACAACCTGCTGGGCTCCCCACGCTTCCATCGGCGCAAACTCCAAGGTGAGCGGAGACGAATGCGTCCTAAAATTAGCCTCGCAGCTGAGCGACGAAGCCATATTATTCTCCATGTGTGCGAGCTTGATGCTCTGCGAACAGTTTAAACAATCAGAGCTCCTCTATGCTGCATTTGCATCCCAGATAGGATCTATTATTACCAAGAGAGGAGCACGTGTCCCAGCCTGTAGCCTGCGGCCGTGTTGAGTAATGTCTGATTTTATGATAATCTGTAATTAGGGCAATTAAATTAGAGCCTGTCATCACGATTCTCTGCCCTTTTCTCTCTCTTTTTTTCTCTCCCTTCTTTCTCTCGCTCTGTCTCTTTTCGTTTTCAGTCCCGACATCAGAAGACATGTCCAGTTTGACTCCAGAGTCCAGTCCAGAGTAAGCACACGTGTCCAGTAGTTTTTTTTTAAGTAGAATGCAGAATTTCAAGTTTGTTGACGGCATAAATTCACCACAAGGTGCATTTAATAGTGTTCCAGAAGTTCTGTGTCTTTTAGGCGCAAAAAATTAAAGACTTTTGTGTCATTTTCATGGCGTACAGACTCTTCTGCTCTGTTGCTCCACAAAACAGCCCGCTGTACGTTAAAGTCACAAAAACTGATTTTACATGACTTTTGATTTCGTTAATAAGATTCAGCTATAATGAATCCTCCCTTGGATGCCGCCTTCCTCTGTGAAGGATCAGAATCAGAGTCAGAAATCAGAAAAAAACTTTCAAAACAGAAAAAAACATTTATCCTTGAGGGGCAATTAGGTGGGCAAAGAGTGACACATTAAAAACGAGCAAGAGAAAGATAAACACAAATAGAGAAAAAACACACGCACACAAAAAACAAAAACAAAAAAGAAGAAACAAAAAAGAAAAAGAAAAAACACAAAAAAGAGGAAAAAACAAAAAGAAGAAAAAACCTAAAAAGAAAAAACACACAAAAGAAAAAAACAAAATAAAAAAAATAAAACAACAACAACAACAAAAAACACAGAAAAGAAAAAAAAAAGAAAAAAAATCTGCTCTCTTTCACTTTGTTTACTAATCTGAAACTTCAGTCTTTGCTCACTTCACTTCCTGTCCAGCACAAAACAACAGATAGACAAAGTTAGTGAGAACATAGTGGCTCATTTAACCACCTCAGGTGTTTAGTGGATACAAGGCTCACAGGAACATGGATCACTGCTGATGTTGCTCTGAAATCGCTGGATGTTGGCAAAAAAAATCAGTTGAAAAATCAACAGTGAAAATGCACCACTTGTAGCTCTTTACTATCATCTGTAAGAGTCGGTATATCAGTTAATTAGTGGTTATATCACGTCAATGCTGCTTGAAACCCCTTTAGAGGCGCCAATAGTCCGTCTCTGCAGTAAAACCTCTGCTGTTGTATCAGCCATGTATCGGTTGTTGATCTATGATTGTGTCACGTTTAAGGTTTTCTCGTGTGCTTTCTATCTAACACGTCTCTATGCTGGGATCAGTGACTACAGCAGACTTAAAAATCTGTTTTGTTATGTATGAGCTGCGGGACTTGAACTCTTCCGTCACATCTGAAATATTCATTTATTTGCAGACTGGCTAAGAGGTCCTGGTTCGGTAACTTCATCAGCCTGGAGAAAGAGGAGCAGATCTTTGTTCTGATCAGAGACAAGCCGCTCAGCTCCATCAAGGCCGACATCGTCCACGCTTTCCTTTCTGTGAGTGTAATCAAGCTTAGATAAGCCTCGCTAGCTTCCAGCATCACTGCATAACACCCTTCGCGGCGTCGAAGGCACAGATTTATAACTTGATCTTCCTCGCTGAGCCTTTTTCTTTTGCCTGTTGCAGATCCCATCCCTCAGCCACAGCGTGGTGTCGCAGAACAGTTTCCGGGCAGAGTACAAGTCCTCCGGCGGCCCCTCTGTCTTCCAGAAGCCTGTCAAGTTCCAAGTAATGTTTCCTTTTTTCGCCTTTTCACCTCTGACAAGAAGTTTCTATCCAACTTTAGTCGACTTTAGAGCTTCTCCATGCAGTGTGTCACTGTGAGCATCATGTAAATGTAAGATTCACAGAAGAGCTGAATGAAAAACACGCTGAATTCTGTCAGTTTAACAAAATCTAACCCAGAAATACACGAAAAACAACAACAAGGCTTAGTTAGAAATGCACAACTCTTTAGGGATAATAGGTAAGACATTATGATGGAGGTTTGCAGTTCTTATAAATATTCTGTCACCGCACAAACAACAGAAAAATGTAGGAAATAAAAAGGTTGTTTTGGTCTGTTTACATGTAAAGTCACTGTTTTCAAGCCTGTTTTTGTGCCTTATTCTTTAAAGTCTGCGTATGCCTGTAAATCGCTTCAGATGTTTTAGAAAAAACTAAATTTTAGGATGTACAGATCTATGTGACACACTGCTGAATTCACCACATCGGCTCATTCAGATGGTTTTCTCTGTTTAGTGTATAAATAAAGTTATGTTACGACTCCACAGAGTTTTACAAAATCCTGAACCGATGTAGTATGAAGCACAAAGTCATGCCAGCGCAGCGTTTTTTCTCTTTTAAAAATGCAACAAAACCCTGTGCATTGTTCCTTTACCTCCTGCAGGTGGACATTGCTTTCTCAGAGGGAGAGAGGGAGCGAGAGAGGGAACGAGCCGAGAGGGAAGGAAGGAGAGAGATGGGCATCTACAGCGTGACCTTCACTTTAATAACAGGTGGGAGACACGAGCGCTGTCACGGGTTAGATGTCATCAGATAGAAGTAGACGAGCGTCACGTACGAGGCCGTTCTTTGGTTTCGAATCGGCAATTTTACGTCAGAAAGACAGATAGATAGATGCTTTATTCATCCTATTGGGGAAACTCAAGAAAGTTAAAGCTTCACTGCCCGAACAAGGACTTGGACCCTGAAAGTTTGATGCTCCGCCTTCTGAACTACCCACATTTTAAGCAAAAAACCTGGGGAAAGAACCACATATGGTAACTTCCACTAGCTTTAAAAATGGCAGGTGACTTCATCCAACCAATCAGCGAACCCTAACCCTGACCAATCACGAGTGAGCCGGAGGGATATTTTGACTCAAGTGTCATAAGTTTCGTAAGTCTGTCATCCAGGTCGTGGTTATTCTGGTAGATTAATCGTAGCAACTGGACTTGCTTGAGTTCCTTGAAGACGTTCCACCTCTCATCCAAGAGGCTTCATCAGGTCTGACTGACTGGTTGGGAGTTCCACATACTTATATCCTTAAGGAGCCATTAACACCTAAATTTCAGTTGGGGGTTTGTTGCTCCTCCCCCTTGTTAAGTGACTCGTTAGTGCTCCTCCTGCCACAATGGGGTTCGTTAAGGTCTTTTGTGGCTGGCTGTGGATGTGAAAATAAATGTTCCTTCGTCTTTAGGAGGGGCGGTCAAAAAGTTTGTAGAGCAGCATATTCAGCCTAACAAAACATTTCTTTACATGTCGAGACAACGCAACATCCCACAAGCTCAAATATTAGAGACAGACAACCAAGCACACTCACATTCACACCTACGGACAATTTAGAATCACCAATTAACATCAACATGTTTCTGGACTGTGTGGGAGGAAGCTGGAGAACCCGGAGAGAACCCACACTGCACGGGGAGAACATGGAGACTCCACGCAGAAAGATCCTGGGTGTCCTCACTGGGACGCGAACTGGCGATCTTCTAGCTGTGAGGCGACGATGCTAACCACTGCTCCACCTTGCAGCCATTGAATTGAAGCATTTTTAGCTAAAAATGTAAAACCACAAGCAGATTATATTGTGCATTTTCTGTAAATCTGTATACATACATATATGTTCAAAACCCCAATCTCATCAGAAACATGCGAGTGGTCTAACTTAACGTAAACGGCCACAAAACCGAGAGTTATTTAGTCACAGGGAGCATTTTTACATACATTCCTCTAAAGTTTTTGAAACTTTGGCCATGTACTGACGAACTTCTGACACCAACAGAGTATGTAAATGATAGAAAACCACAATAAGAATGATGATAAATAAACAACAGAGCTGATAGGGGTTGTGGGGACTGCTTGGATTTGTTGAATCAAAACATTAGCTTCTAATTCATCATGTTAATCCCCATAATTACTGATGTTGTTGGGCTTTAATGTTGAAGCTAAGATGTGTGATTTATAATACCAAAGTGTTATTACATTAAGTAGGTTAATCTCTGTAATGAACACTGTAGAGTGTGTCGGCCTTAATGTGTGTTATAGTCGGCTAAAGCAGTATTTTATACATTTTTGTAGGGTTTTAAGCCTTAATATGCAAATTACTCAGGTAAAATCACACGTTAAACAACAATATAGTGTCTTAACCCTGATATCTAAACTTGTTGGGTTGTTTTATAATCACCTTTTTTTCTAGAAAGCACGCAATGGCTGTTGTTTTAAATGTATAAAACCGTTCTCGACTAATAATTTCACACTGATGACAAGTCGATCTGTCTCCTCTTCAGGTCCCAGTCGCAGATTCAAAAGAGTAGTGGAAACCATTCAAGCTCAGCTCCTGAGCACTCACGATCAGCCTTCTGTGCAGGCACTGGCTGGTGAGTAACACACAACCTGTAATGTGTTGCATCGCTGTCGCTGCTTCTTCTTCTTCTTCTTCTCCTCCTTGATTTCACCTCCTGCCGCCCTCAGATGAGAAGAACGGTCAGCTCTCCCGCCAGCCCAGCACACCCTCGCGTCAGAACTCCCGGCGTTCCGAGAGCGGGTCGGATCGGGAGCGGTTAGAGAAGGAGAAGGAGAACGCGGCGGACGGCGGCAGCGGCAGCGGGAACGGCGGCGGCGGGGCCGTTCTACAAAGACGAGGGTCGGGCAAAGACAAGACCAGACTCCTGTCGTCATCCAACGGGACTCAGTCTCACCCCTGAAAAGAATGTCGCGGAAGAGAAAGCGAGGGTCGTCCGCCTGGCCTTTTTCTCTTCCTCCCCTCAGTCCTTCCCACATTCTTTCCTTCCCTATTTCCTTACTTCCTGCCTGGCTTCATACTTTTAATCCCAAGCAGTGGGATGGAAGAGGAGGGGGGGAAGCTTTTCCTCGGAGCTGATCTAGGGAGATGACGGACAATTCCCCCCAAAAATGGCTGATTTTAGCAGGAAGGTGTATTCGTGGAGGCAGGTTGAGCTGATCTCTGGTCAGACCTCGAAGGGCAGCTTCACCCTGGGAGGATGAGCCTCAAGAAAGGACGTCCACAAAGCCCCACAGTACAGGAACAGTGCAGGAACAGCTCACAGCCAGGGAACCACGTAGTTCACCCGCTCCAGCAGATCAAGAAAGCACACGATGTTCCCACCAACCAACCAACCACATGCAACAAACCTCAACAGGAAACCTCCCATCAATCAGTCAGAACGGCTCGGGAAAGCGGCGGCCAGCGACGGAGGGCATCACGCCATTTTCATTTATCATTTCTCGGCCGACCAGCTGTCACCTGAATCAGAAAGTCTCCTCGACGTTACCGGACGGATCAGAAGCCTGCTCTCGACTCGTCTTCGCGCTTTCTAATCGAGGACGACTTTCCTCGAGCGAGGCGACAAAATGTCTTCTGAGGAAAGGACAAGAAACGTACGAGGAGGCTTGATTGTTAAAGCGGATTTTCATCCAGAAGTAATAATTAATTAACGAGTCCGAGAGCAGAGGAAGGAATGACGGAGAACCGATCTGATGTCAGCGAGGTGAACATCAACATGAGACAAACACAGCTTTTCCTCGAGTGTACGAGAAGCCCCACAGTTATTTCTGAATTACACTGATGAAGCTATGATACCATATTGCCTTTAATGGAGGAGTGAAAGTGGATAGCTAGTTAGGTTTAGCCCCATTTCTTGGACACTACTCACAGATTCCCTCACGAGTGAAAATGCCCGCTGGAAGAGAGGGAGGTGGATAGAAAAGAGAGAAAACAGCGAGTAGCAGGTTTCCATTTGGTAGCAAAGGAAGGAGAAAAGAAGAACAAGTAGCTTCGTAGGTTCACTTAGGGATCAAAAGTCAGTTTCGCTCAATGATAAGTCAGGAGTTTTCGTAGTCTGTCTTATACAATGTTCGTATGCCAAATACACAACGGCTTAATGTTCGCTGTAGTTTTTCCTCCCTCAAAGATTGTGCATCCAAAGCTAATTAAGCAGAATAACACTCGCTAAACTCGTCTTGCAAACTTCTTTGGCCCAAAGCTTTGCGATCATAGCAGCAGGTCTGTCAAGCGTTAACACTCGCTTGAGAAGTCGGTTTACCAGCATGAGCGTATGTGAGTCCCCTTTAAAAGTTCTTGTCATTGGACATTTACATTTTCGGCGACCTCATGGCACTAGCTAGTACAACTGATATGATCTACAAGTGACAAGCTTGGCCAGGAAACCTTTGTAAAAGAGGTTGTTAATCTCAATGGGTCTTTCCTGGTTAAATGAAGGTTAAAAAAACAAACAAACCAAAAAACCCCTCTGGAGCTGAAAAATGCAGAAGCGTCAAAACCGATGCAGTTCCTCGAATGTCCACTTGGGACTGACTTCATCAGCGAGTCAGTCCCCATAGGGTCCCATATTAAAAATCTAAACTTCACAGCAGGAATAAACACGTTTGCAGCCCGGTACTAAAAAATATTTTGGTCTCTATAGCTAATTGTTCTGTTCATGTCTCCTGTATGGGGGGCGGATTTTTATATAACTCACCCATTTACGTTTATTAAAGCTTAAAGCTATACACGATCAATGGTGCGGCCATCGTACAACAGTCCACGCACATTTCTAGACTGCTTTATAACAAATGGGAGAAATCGTAGCTGCTAGAAAATCCAACAAGAGCGTTTTTTCCAACTCAAATCTGCACAAATCAAATCAAATCAGGTTTATTGTCATGTTGCTGTACATACACAGTAGCACAGGCACGATGAGAGAGCGTTTCTTCAGGATCATTTAAGTTTTGCGGATTGAACGTTTGGGATAGGCAAGACACTAAACGTTTGCTGTCGTTGAACATGGCGAACCTCTTCAGGTCCTGGTAGGTCTTCAGGGACACAAAGACACACATGATGGTGTGACGATGGTGAAGCTGCAGATGCTGCCCAGAGCTGTCTGTCTGTCTGCATCCCCTCCAGCAGTCTGTCCGTCTGGGATGTTGTCATGGAGACATGTTTCTGTTAAAGCAGACACACAGCAGTCCCTCCACTCTCTGAGGGTTTCTCTCAGCAAACGTCCAGCTTGTTGTGGAGGGAGCGGACATTGGAGAGTAGGAGGACGGTCCTGCTGGTCTGGAGGGGTTAGCCTTTAGCCTGGATCCCGGCTCTCTTCCCCGTCTTTTGTTTACGTTCGTACCGTTTGCACTTCCTTCTCTCTCGGGTAACTGCCGGCGTCGTCTCAGATCGGACTCCGTGTTGGTACCCAATTCCAGCACCGTTCACTGTCCTGACGCCCAGCAAAGTCTCGCGGCCACAAGTTTTGTGGAATGAACGTCTGGGATAGACAAGACACTCAAAACGATCACTTTCGTTGTCTCGTCGTCACGTCAAATACACGTGTTGAATGTAGCTAGCTTCGACAGCCTGACACAGCTTTCAGCCTTATCTTTAACAATATAGTTATTTCACTACAGGACTCACTACAGTTACAGCTCCTTCAGCATACACTGTATATGGGCATACAAACATTGTATTAAGACCGGCTTTAAAAATCCAAACCTCTCCTTTCACTGCAATAAAAATCAAAACGAATGAAACGACAGAAACGTGGAACTAAAACAAAAGAAGCTGGTCAAACTCTCGGCAGCCTCACAATCGGACGACCAGAACCCTTCATCTGTTTTTATTTGCTTCGACAATAGACTCTGTAGGCCCCAACAAAAGCCTCTCTGAAAGGAGAGGAGACGGAGGGAGGAGAGAGAGCGAGGTATGTGGAGCTGAACAAAAAATTTACAAGAGGCGAAACCAGAAAGCTGCAAAGAATGGAAAGAAGAAAAAAAAGGTGTGTCTGTTGTCGTAAAAACTCTGCACACATTCTGCCTGGGAAGGAAACACGAAGCCACAATTTAAGAATGAAATGTGCTGGTTTTATTTTCTACTGTCTATTCCTTTTTTATTTCTGCTCCAGCCTTTATGTGTGTTCTTTTTTTTATTGTTTTGTGTTTGCCACCAGCAAAACAGAGGTTGGGAGGTAAAAAAAAACAACACGTGAATGTCAAACAACATTTTTGAAATTATTGCAAGAGTGTACACATATTTTTGTTCCATATATTTATTGAAGAAATGTATTTATTTATCTATTTATTTATTTATTCACCATGTATTTTTGTTTGTTTTTCCCCTGAATGGAAAAGCAGGAGACGGGGTTAAACTAAACGACGGGGAAACGCAACTCACGAGATGTCTGATGCTGCGAAGCAAAACTCGTTTCCCTGAGAAAAAACACAAACCTGACATATAACTCCTCTCCTATTTTTCTTTAACAACGCTGCAAAAATACCTTCCAGGTATTGTGTTTGCTTTTGTTCATTCGTCATCCATAGATGTTCACCTTTTACGACGCTAGACCAAAATTTCACACGCAGTCAGACGTAAGCTTCGCGCGAAGGATTTATTTTATTTTTTTTAGATACTGATCAGTGCTGAGTCATTCAGTCTTTGGGTTTTTTCCTTTTTTTATTGGCACCTGAGGGTAAAAGTGAGCAGGATGCCGAGCTGCTGGAATGTTAGACGTCTGTGATTGTGTCGGTATGTACAGAACAAACACACTCTTCCAAATTGACTCTCTTTTATCCAAAAACTGGGACAATTTGGAATCAGTGACCCGATCGCCCATGTTCTGATTGGATCTCAGCGCCACATAGACACGAGTAGTTAATCCAAAACGAATAGCGAATTCAGCAGTTAGGGGAAAAGTTGACTTTTAGCCATCGCTGGTCTTGTTCTACAGTGTTTTTTTTTATAATAATCAACCAGCCCCTTGATTCATATTAGCATTAGCATCGACGTGGTTCATCACCTTTGACTCAAAACGCTCATCCAAACCATTTTAAAGCGAAAAACATATTAGTGTAGCTCAGCTCGCTTTCCACCACATGGATTGGAATAAATTAATTTCCTCCCCATGCGGTTAATAATAGCAAAACACAAAGTTTAGCACCACCTCCTTTGGTCGAAAGCTGCCATGTTAGCGTTAGCTCTGTGAGCACGTTAGCATTCTGGCGTTAGCATTTTAGCCCAACACAGTTTACAAGATTCATTCCTTGAGAAAACATTTTGCACTTATTCATCCAACCCAGCACTCCGATCAAACGACAACATTCCTATTTCACTTCCATTGGTCTTGTCAACATTTTTGTGCTTCGACGTTCTTGAATTTGTTTACACGAGGGGTTCAAATTCAAATCTTCAGTCTGATGAGTACGTCATGAGGATTCGGTTTGGGGAAAACTCTTTGCCCGTTCTTCTTCTTCTCTTCGGAGTGGCCTCGGTTCATGTGATCAAGAGCGATTTTCCATCTGGGTTCCAACAGTCTGAGGCTTTCTTTTGCCCGTCCCGTTGCTCACAGTGGACACCTGTAGGAGAATCCAGCAGCGACACTTCCAAAAGGTCAGCGAGGTTTAAAGTTACACACACACAGGAAAGACGATCTTTTTTTAAACACGAGGTCAAATTCACTCCTTAACGTCCACTTTTAGAAGGAAACTAGTTTAAAGGATAGACGACAGAAAGAAACGGCTTCTCCAGAAATCTGCTCAGAGACACGACAGGGACGCTCGGCTCGTTTACACTCTCTTGTTGAAAGAAATCTCACCCCTCCCTTCCTCATGCCCCCTTATTCATCCATTCACTTGACATTTTCTACACCCCCCGTCCCTCCCATTCCTTCCTCTTTGTATTTCTTGAATCCCGCTCCACGCCCGTCCTCGTCCCCCGATGCACATCCCCCCTTATATAATCACCCCCCTCTTGTATACATTTTATACGCTGTATACTTTGACGCAGACGCCGCGTACGTTTGCGTACGCCAGGGCCTGCCTCTCGTCTCCATCGTATGCCATTCATATCTATGTAGCGCTCACTATGTTTTATCGACACTGTAGTCACCAATACGACTCTTCCTCTCATCATTATTGCTCATTCTTCTCCTGCAGTTAGCATCGTACGACTATAATCTCATGTCTCACGTCTACCGCCCCGTGTCCATCTCCATCCCCGCTCCGCCACACGAGCCCCGCCCCCCCCATCTTATGACCCTCCACTCCACAACGGTAGAAGAAGGTTGTGATGTCAGAAAAAAAAATAAAAGAGAAAGAAATCGAGGGAGGAGGAGGTGCGTAGGGGAGGGTGGGTCGAGAAAACCGCTCACACGATTATTGACGACGACGAAGAGAAATGTCTGTAGTATAATTACAAAAAAGGAAAAGTGCACTATTATGACAATGATTATTATTGCCTGTGAGAAATACTGACCAATAAACAACAATGGAAATATACACGCGGGGTGTCCGTGTCCTGTTTGAAAATGCTCAATGGCAGCAAGATTGCTGTTCTAGGTACTGTCCTGGTTCATTTATTCACTTCCTGGACTCCTGTTTAGCTGGATAATAGGCATGCTGTACGATGCAAACCACAGACTTGTTCAAAATAGAGCTCCCTCTGTCTTTACAAAGTTGGTTCAGATAAGGACCAGCCATAAAATAAATCAAAAATGCCAACAAAAAAACTTTTTTTGTCTAATATTTAAATCTAAAAAGTTTACAAGGATTTTCTTTTGGTGATTTCACGTGTTTTCTAGTTTTGTCTGTATAGGTATTATCACAGTCACAATGAATAAATCAGAATCAGAAACACTTTATTGATCCCCTAGGGGGAAATTGCTTTTCAGATACTCCTAATCAAAAGTCTTAAAGAAGTAGGAAGTAAAAATATATAACAAAATATAGAGTATCAATATGAAAATAAAATGCAAATATAACACAAAATAAATATAAATTCTGCTGTTGTACGTGTACATACAGTGTAATAATACAAATACAAGAGCAATGATGAAGCAATCTGTTTTTTATACCTCATGATAGCAGTAACATGATGCTGCAGCACCTGAGGGATCACATTTAGTGCAGAACAGCATTTTCCTTGAATGCCGTTTTTTTGCACATGAAGTTTCCTCTGAAGCAAATGATGAGGAATTAGTTTAATGACAATCATGAATCTGATTTTTAATAAACAAAATGGGAGCACAATGACAAAAACAGCATGCGGTCTGACAGTCGTGACACTGCTGCCATCTCCCTGCCGCAACAAGCACACAAGTAGACTTCCTGGACAACTTTCCAAATTGAGGAGAACGTCTCAAAAGCGACGCATTCTTCCAGAAGAATCTGGGCCTTCAGCAGCTGTAGCAACAACTGGTGTCAAAAAGCAGGGGAGAAAAAGGGAACATCCGCGTCAAGGGCAGGAGGCCTTAATATAGACCTCACATGTATGTAAATGGAAGAGGCCATGTGGGCCTCACAAAGCCCCAGAGGCTCGTAAACCTCCGGACTGGAAGAGGCCCTGCTGCAGGCCCAGAAGAAATGTGAAAAGACGGTGACAAAATAGCAAGTAATGAGGAGGCTGAAGAGGCCTCAGAGGAGGAACAAAAGAACCGTAGTGGATGAGGAAGTTTCAGAAGAAGCACCAGAACTACGGCCAGAACTAAAGCTGATGGTGGATTATCTGATGTGCATGTGGCCTGACTTGATCTATGGACTGCCAGGAGGAATCTTGAGCCACACGGTTTAAAGGAAAACAATAAGAGGAGAAGGAGGGGGAAAAGAAAGTAATTTAAAAGCAGAAACTATAAAGAAGAGGGCCTACTTAATCAGTCAGGGGTCATGAAAATGTATGATGAAATGAGTGACTATCTACAATTGACAAACTTTTGGTTTCAGTTTCTATAGTTAATTTCTCTATTCGTGACAATTGCAACGGGAGAATTTTTGTATAATTCACCCGTTTAAATTGCATTAAGGCTTAAATTTGTGCAGAATAATCTATCTGATTTGTTAAACGATTAAAAGAAATGTGAGACAGCATAAAGATCAGAAACCTTTAGATCATTTTGGTATCTATCGGGTCTCCAACATCCTGGCTGACTGAGCAAGTATTGCCACTGTAACGGAAATTAAGGCTCTCTAATGATATAATAGATAATATTCAACGTTATCTATTTAACACTTCTCAGAAACAGCTGCAAAGTGCTTCATAGGACAAAACTGATTGACAAAAAATGATAAAAGTATTTAAAAACAGTATTTTTTTTTCTGTTTCCTTGTTAAAAAGCTATTACATCCATTTATTGTGTCTGACAGTGTGAAGTTCAAGTGCTTGTTTTAAGTGTTGGATTGTTTTCTAGGTGAGCTTTTGTTTCATTTTTTTTTTCCATGTTAAAGGTTCAAGAGCATAAATTAGAACCATGTGTGAAACAGGGAGGCTCCTGAAGGCAACACAGCACCTGATTTAAACCCTTTAAACGTGTAACTCCTTTGAAAATAGAAAATAATGTAAACTAAAGGTGAATCTAAGTGTCAAATAGATCTTTGTGTTTATTATACACATTTTTTGAGTCCATATAAGTCACATCAGGGCGTGGGCGGGTCTCCCTGTGTGATGTAACGATAGGATCAGAGACGAGGTCTCACTCCGACAAAAACACAGAATCCAGAAGATGCTGAAGCAAAGGCAGCACCACAAATCCTTCCTTCCTGTCCTGCTGCTGCTCTGTCAAATGACATCCCGTCTGTCTGTGTTGTGTCACATCTGCTTCTGCTCTATTCTCTTATTTATATATAATACCATTCTACAGTACTGTGCGGCACATTAATGCTCATTGTTTTTAAATATAGAGCAACGATCAAACGCTTCTGACTCATTAGTCATAAAGAAAAATGATGATTTTGGGGAAAATGTGTGACTGACGTTAAGTTTCAGCATAGAACAGATCTAAATCATGTGATGTAGCTTTACCACACGGCATGCCATCACAATATTGTGTGTTTTAACAGAAAGACGGGAACTTAAAAGTCCATCAAGGCCCACACATCCAGACTCATCAACACATTCTACTCAAGAGCAATACTAGAACCGAATGCACACTAGTCAACAGTCTGTACTATTTATCACATAAATATATTATTTATATTGTACTATGTTATACACTATTTTATATATGTATATATTATAATTATGTTCTAATTATTATATATTATACTAGATTTTGTATATATTTTATGTATATTATGTTATTTAGATTCATTATTCAATAATCATTTATTTATATTAATTATATTTCTCATACATCCACAGTGTTCCTACGTCCACAGTGCAATATATTTATTCTAGTGTTAGACTAACTGTAAATAAATCCTGCTGGCTCCTTTTGTAAATATATGTATATATTCTTATTTGTCTTTTTCTACTTTTACTTTAATACATTTGCACCACTGGAGTCATCCTTTAATTTCGTTGTACCTTGTGTATGATGACAATTAAAGTATTCTATTCTATTCTGTTCTATTCTGTTCTATTCTATTCTATTCTATTCTATTCTATTCTATTCTATTCTATATAATTCTTAATTTGATTCCAGAAGATAGCTGAATACAGACAATGGAAAAATAGATGACGTAAGGATTCCGTTTTATTTTTATAGAGGGCACATTTATTTCAATTTCCGAAAATTTGCACAAGCATGAATTTGTTACCTACATATTGTGTAAAACATTAACGTGTACTTGTTTAACTTTATTATTAATACTGAATTTTTATGGTGGCAGCCATGCTCTTTGCCAATTAATATCTGTTAAGATACCATTTCCATTTCTGGGACTTCTTCCTTTTTTCCGGAAAACAGTTCCACAAATTAAAACTCTTGAATGTCGTCACTTCCGGACTACATTTCTGCTGCGCATGGACAGTCGGAGTGGCTCCTCTGTCCGTTGGTCCTATCTGCGCAGCTGCTGGCACTGATCGCTAGCGGAGGCTCCAGCAGCAGCAGCAGCAGATCAGGCGTCTCTCTGTCAAGCTTCTCGCCGAGAAACACCCACGAAAACACGCTTCAGGTAAATCCCCACTCGTGTTTTCTCACCTCTCATCGAATTTCCTCCTCAGTTTCCTTCTGGTTAACGAACAGTGGTCGCTTTGATGTGTGTGTGTGTGGAAGCATCGCGCTGGGTGGGAGGTGGTGCCCGGGCATGAATGGACCTCTGTGGACTCCCTGGCTCCGGTTCGAGGCTACAGTGAGACTATGCTAATAGAAGTGTAGTTCACAACAAGTATTGTAGTGTTGCTCTGCTCTGTGCATTGTTGTTGTTGTTGTGTGTGTTTCCTCCCACTCGGGGAAGTGATGGAGAGCAGCAGCAGCAGCGTGGCGAACTAGTTCCTTTAGTGCTTTTTATTCCAACAAGTCCCACACAGGAGGAAACTTGGCTAAAAACGTTATTTATTTGGTTTTTATTGTTTCTAGCTGTGGGGAAGCGCTCCAGCTGAGGGCTAGTCTGTTGTACATCTCTTTACAGTTTGCTTAACGTTTCCAAAACATGAAAATCAAGTCACACGCAGATAAAAAAACGCGATGTTCGCCGCATATTTCAGATATTTCCCATTAGCTGGACCAGTGAGAGCAAACAAACGCCCCTTAAAGCCTCTTAAATGTCTGTTTATACGTGTTATAGTTCAACTTTTGCGTCACCACGCCTTTAAAACGGCCCAAACGCTGTTATTGCACATTACATAAAGCCAATGTGTTGATATAGTGAGAGGGAGCGTGAACGCGCGTTTCTTCCCGCCGCCCCTCGTGCCCGCGCGAGACTTGCAGCCTTTCAGCTCCTGCAAGTAAAACCAGTTCATCAACACTGGAGCGCACAATTTAGAGCGAAACGACGATTTGCAGCCTAACTGGTCTTTGTTTTCAGGGGTGTTGCAGCGCAGCTTACTCACTCGAATATCCAGTTTTCTTGGGTAAATTATTGTCAGTGTTGGAGGGTTGCTTTAGCAAAATAAACCAACACACTAACTGATCACGTGTCCCAATAATAGGTGATCATATCTTAATTATACATTAATCTAACTTGATTACTTAATAGTACGTTTGGATGACCGCAATACCAAATATTCAAATTAAGGCGACACAAAATAAATGACTCTCACTTAAATGCATTCTGTAATTTGTGTGAGTATCTGGGTTTATGTGTTGGCACATAGATGGAAGATCATATAATAAACTTATTTTAATTCATTCTAAAAGCAATTGGGTGATGTAGCATTTAAACAGGCCAGCAGAAGAGATGCGCTGTGTACCTGTTGGGGGAAAAGTTCAACCCATAATGCCCATATCACTGGACTGTGGAGCTGGCAACCAGTTTTTATGAGTTTTGTTTTTATATTCTGATTTACTGAGTAGAAAGGTCGCGTTCTGTAGGTAGTTTCAGGAAGCATCCAGTAATGCAAATATCCTGATGGGAGACTGTGAGAACTCTCCGTCCTGAAACAGTCGACATGGCAGACACATATTTCAGATTAAGAGCAGATCAGACTCTTAACTGGCTTTAAAGTTACCTGTATTTGTCGCAGTGATTATTTTGATTTCTGCATTTTTTATTTATTTTTATTATTCATGGCTGCATGCATTTGCAGTAATACATGTACAGCATAACTTAAACTACACTTATTGGCAGTATTTTCCCACAAGAAGCTGGATGAATCGGGTTAAAAGCTTCTCCTTGTGTGTACATCTGATCTTTACAACTCGTCCCCGTTTGGTTGCTCATTAGACACAGAAATAAACATCCCCTTGGAGACAAAATATTTGCAGTCGCAGTAATTAGCTGGTAACCACAACAACAACGGTTGGATTTGGATTAGCTTCAAGTCGGGCTGGGGCGGAACAATATACAGAAGAAGTCATATTTTTGAAGATATTGGTGATATGTGTCACAAATTTATGTGAATTTGTTTTTCTTTTCCACTGAAAGAAAAATGATATGACTCATGCTGCAATCAATACCAAACAAGAATGTTTTTCTTATTGCCTATTACGGTTTTGTCCATATTTTTTTCTTAATTGTTTGGAATTAGTTTATGCTGCTCTTTTAACTACTACTACATTTGAGTCACACGTCCAGTATGTCTCAAAATAACCACCTGAAGATGTTTGAAATTGACAGAAAGTTGTAGGAGATGTAAAATATTTGGTGTTATTGCGCCGCAGGTGACGCATCTCTGAGCTCAGTTTGTGCAACCTGAACAAAAATTATGAAATGTCATTTTTATTTGTTTCTATCGATGCTTCTTTCCAGCGTTGTGTGAGCAAGGACGTCTCGGTATTTCCTGCTATTTCAAACAAAGTTATTTTAAGTTTGATTGTTGGTTTGTAGTGTTTTGCATCGGCACGGAAGTGAAGGCTGGACTTGGATCTGTACAGAAATCGAAATAAACGTGTCCTGACTCGCCATTGCCTCGTTAATATAGGTGAAGGTTCAGATTATTAGTCACAAGATGCAGGAAGCACAGCGTGGGCCTTTAAGGGACGACTACAGAGGACAGTGATCGTTTCAGTAAAGGTGATGAGTCTGTGTTGGCCTCTTTGTCAGAAATCTATGCATTTGTAACCATTTGATAGGCAACAATGTCTATTATACATGAGTTAATGAAACCCAATTTAGAAAAACTGTATTTTATAGGGCTGGTTAGCACCGTTGCCTCGCAGCTAGAAGGTCGCCGGTTCGTGTTCCGGTGAGGCCACCCGGGATCTTTCTGCATGGAGTCCTCATGTTCTCCCCATGCAGCGTGGGTTCTCTCCGGGTTCTCCGGCTTCCTCCCACCCTGAGTCAGCTGGGATACACTCCAGCCCCCCATGACCCTAGTGAGGATTAAGTGGTGTATAGATAATGGATGGATGGATGTATTTTATATTCTCAGATCATTTTCGTGCTTCTTCTTTGGCCCTGGCTTGAATCTCTTTTTCGTGGGTGCCAAAAACATCTTGATGAAGAACAAACCCTGTCACAGTTTAGATTTTGATTAAACAGTTAAATGGAGTTATGTTTAGAGCACGGATTACCGTTATGCACAAATCATTCTTAGACCCTTTTAGCTGCGTCATCCCCCTTCGGTATCCATAGCATCAGCAGCTACACAAACTGTGAGACGGTTACCTCATGCACACGTTTCCTCCCACATTCACACGTGCTAACAATGAAATAGCTGCGGGATGTGAGAAATATGCAGATAACAGTCGCACGGCTGGCTAAACGAGAAGGGGAAGTTAATGCACACACACACACACTGGCATGCAACCTCAAAAAGATTATATGTTGACCTACTTTCTATACGTTATGCCACCGTAACTGTATAGTTGTCATGTCTGCAGCCAGCATGCACCAGAGGCCTCGTTCATCTGCTGTGCTTTAGTCTGTCTTGTACCTGTCTACCGTCGGCCGTCAAAGGCCTTTTGAAAGTTACTGGGCTTTGTGCATGCAGCAGATGTTTTCCAGATAGTTTCCGTCCGAGTTGTCATTGTCTGTTTAGCCGGTGACTCACAGTTTCTTTTGGTTCTCCTCCACGTTTTCCCGGCTCGCAAAGCGACGACACGAGATTTCTGTTCGCTCCCTCGTCAGTCTGAATGATAAACGCTCGAGTTCAAATACGCCAAACCCTGATTAGAAAGTTAGATGTGAAAACGCCCTGAGATAGGGAAAAGAAAAGATTAAATTTAGGCATAAATTTATCCGAGCAAGTCTTCAATTTCCTCCAGAAACGGCCTTTTGTCTTGAAGGTGTCGCGCTTTTATTCACCAAGGTTGAAACACGTTGGCAGCAATGTTGGTTCTGAGATGTTTTTGCGGGCTATCAGGAGATCTACAATCCATTCAGGAATATTTAGTCAGTTTTTTTCTGCAGCATCATGAGAACTATAGCAAACACTCTCTATGCATTAAGTATATTATCGTCAGAGCATATTATTAGCTGGTTCATTCATCTATTTTGTAGGACACATTCATTTGATCATTAATGTGATGAGAAATTCTGCTTATTTACCCTTTAAGTAAGCCCTTTATGACCTTAAAAATGCATTCAACATGCTGTTTAAAAGGCCTAACTGTGCATTTACTCTGCTTCAGCTCTGTGTCACGCTGATTTGTAATGTTTTGCTTGCTTGCTTTTTAAGAGGAAATGACCGCCGCTCTTATTCCATTCATACGTCCATTACAAGTTAACCGAGGACCCGGACGCCTGCTCCGCTCTTTCCTCGCTTTTCCCTCGCGCACTAACCTGCCGCATGCCTTGCTTCGAGGCGATCAGTAACTCAGAGATTGTTTGTTCATGCCTGTCATTTTTGTGGTTTCCTGCTTTCATCACAAGACTTCCTTCTTTCAACTTGCTCGGCTGGAAATCAAGCAGAGTGAACATACTGTCTGATAAAGAAGTATTTATTCGCCATAATATGATTAGCTGAAATATCTTTCAACGAGCTGCGCAAGTCATGTTACGACCAGCCGCAAATAATGTTTCAGTGTTTGTTGATAGCTGCAAAAGCTACGAGCTGCATAGTCACAGTCTGTACTGTCACTGGAGATAAACCAAAAACTGAAAAGGTTTATTAGTATTAACAAAATAAACCAACTTGATGGCAGGTTTACAGGCCTTTTAACAGCAGACACTTGGTGTAACATACTTGTCAAGCTAAAATGTGCCATATCGCACTGAAGCAGCTAAATATTTACGTCTGTGCTTCTCCTGCTGTGACATGTTATGTCTTTTGCGGCTTCAGGGTTTCCCCCGGATCCTTAAAACGTCTTTAAAGTATTGCATTGCAAACATTTAAGGTCATGTAAGTGTTATTTTTACTTGTGAGAGGTGTGAAATTTTGAGTGTCTCTATCAAATATAGCCACATTACTGTATGTAGTTAGAGTTACACAGATTTGTTTG
>NW_007578055.1:133799-149837 GCF_000690725.1 Stegastes partitus | reverse complement strand
ATGGATGGATGACTATTATGTAGTAGAATCCAAGTATGGGACGACCTGGGGAAGAAAATCCAGGCAGCTTTGCAGAAAAAGGGGAAAGTGGAGCAGGAGATGGCAGACCTGGTTAGAAAATTCAAGAGAAGAAGCTGTCAGGAGAATTACTTCATAAGTAATGAAAAATGGGGGTAAAGAATATGGATTTACAATTATCGGTTCGATTATCAGCTCTGACATTCAGCATTTTTCTCCTGTAGACATGGTATTTATTTTTTTTTTGTTGATTACGTCTTAAAATGTGTGAAACAACCCTGCAGCCTGTTACTACCTTGTCGTCAAGAGCGCCCATGGAAGCTCTTCTGCTGCTTTGGAGCGCATAAGATATCACGTAAATGATGGATAATGATGACAAAAAAAACTGGGGCGCTGGATAATGTGTTTGAAATGTATTTTTCAGCAACAAAACCTAATTTTTAACCATGAAAACAGCTCTAGAGAGAAGTAAATGCACATAAAAACTGGACCGTGCAGAAACAGAGCAGACCGCTGCTGACCTGTTGATGCTATCATTTGTTGTACAGACCGATAAAATTCACATATCTGACACAGTACAATGTGCAGCATTTCTCAGACGGAGATGTCCTGGTCATACCTTTGCATATTGTTACCAGTTATTTAAATCTATAAACCAGCAACAGATAAATGACGGGCATTTTCCTCGCTGCTTAGCTGCCGGTGTGATGCCAGCGGTTGTAGCTCATAAGTGTTCAATAATTCATAATATCAGACAGAGACTGATGGTTGCTCGATAATTGACTGCAGAGGTGGGGCACCAGGGTGCATACTGGACTAGTATATAGGAAGCTGTTCACAACCTGAATCACAAAGATTTTAAGGCGTCATGAAATAGTAGATTAGTATAGATGAATCTGTTGTTTATCAGAAGGTTTGGTCAAACTCCCCATAACGGAGCAGTGAACCGGGAGCAGCTCTGTGTTCTTGGTGCTGCAGCAGGATTCAGCGAGACAACAACATTCCACTGACACATTAAATTACTCAAGTGTTGTGACACAGAGTGGCGCATTGAGCTGCCCGCTGGCTTGTAAAACTGGCCGTTTTGGGCGGTTTATGGCGTGAAACTAACTAGATATCAGGTAATCACGGGTTGTCAACTCCTGTCTATAATCACACAGTAATTACGCCACAACCCTCGTAAATAACTTATGTTAAAGCAGCAGTTGTGGTTTTTAAAAAAATGTTTTTGTCAAACATCAGTAAATGATTTAATTCGATTTGTGTTTAAATGTCTGTTTGCTTGTGTTTCCATAGCAATGGCGGAGGCCCACCAGGCTGTGGCGTTCCAGTTCACCATCACGCCAGAAGGCATCGATCTGCAGCTGTCCTATCAGGCCCTGAACCAGATCTACCTGTCCGGAGTACGATCCTGGAAGAAAAGAGTCAGCCGCATGAGGGTGAGGATGACGGAAAGCTCTTGAGTCACCACAACACTATATGTGTGAACTTAAGGGGCACAGTACAGTTTTGCCGTCGTCACATAGTCTATGTTCTCCAGAATCGAGGAAACTGACACCGCCTAGCTGTCCATATCAGCCATAGGGTTACTCTTCTCATCTATAGCTGAAACACTTGCTCTTCAATTTTACCACTTTAAAGTGCAGACTTTTGTTAATTAAATCAGATGTCTGATAATTAGGTTTGAACTGAGCTGAGTCAGCACTGTGAGGAGAGCTACTGAGTCATGGTGGCCAGTAGGGCCCGGCCATGTGGCCAAAACGTCTGCTGAATATTCTTCTCAACCCTGTAAAGCCTGAGCCATGAAATAATTGCCAGAAAATTCAACTTTTTTGAAAATAGACTGTTTTAAAAAACAATAAATTTTCATATTTGAGTTTTAGTTTGTATAACTTTTGGTGCATGAATTACTGATCCATGGTGGGTTACCTGCACACTGAATGTTTGGTTGTATACAAAAAAAAATACCACATTGATGATGTAGAGGATCAAAAAACCCTGTTTTAAATATGACAACATTTGGTGTTACAGGGTCAATATTGATCAATATGTAAGGAAACTTATTCAACACATTAGTTAGAGCTGATGGATGAATAGATTGTGCTTTATTCAGTAACGCTGTGAGTAAACATAACTTTCTTGCTTACCAAAAAAAACTCTGCAAGGAAGCTGTTAATTTAAAGTTCAACGGAAAACATTGTGTTCGGCTTCGGACAGAATCCTAAATACATCAAATGAAGGGTTGTTATTTTCATTTTCATTTATTTATTTATTTGATCAGGGACCGTGCATTTTTACATTAAAAAACACCTGACGTATTACATATGGAGTGTACAGCATTAAGCTAATTTTCAACTCCCATCCCTGGTTGGGCTTTTCAGCAAAAATAAGTAAAGGACCAGCAACACCAATAAAAACAGCACAGACAACATTATGAACTTATAATCCCCCACCCACCCGCACACACACACACACACACACACACACACACAAAATGGCACAATCCACAGTCAGTCGGACTGTATACATGTCGTAGGTGTTTTCTTGTTTTTCTTTCAGCCAGTTCTTAAGTTTTGCTGTTAAAGTTTTTAAATCCACTAATTTCATTTGGTAACGCGTTCCAGGTGTGACAGCCTTTGATTGAAAAGGCTGTCTGACCAAATGTAGTTCTGCGGTACGCTATTGTGCAGTTGTTGTTGGTGGAGCTTCTGGTGACCCTGCTGCCGTCCTGTCTATGGATGAATCCACAGAGTGGCTTTGGCGCTGATTTACTGAGGCATTTAAACATTAATTTGAGGAAGCAAAGATCGACGAAGCTGCCAAATTTTAAAAAAAAAGTTTTTTTTTTAAAATAAGACAGTTGTAGGGTTAAATATCATTATTTTAAATCAACAGCTTGATACCAACATGTTTTAACATTTATGCTTCAGCAAAGCAGCAGCCACAATGCTGTTCAGAATAAATGTCACGTAAAACCAGCATACTGTTGAGAACATATCGGTCTTTATACACTGGAGTGGCTGTTGCATTTTCTTTTGTGTGCTAGATAATAATAAGATGTACTCATTAGAATAATGTGGCAAACAGCCACAGACAGGTTTCTACCACAGAGAGGACTTGGTTATGACAAGAAAGGCAGACGTGAGTGACTGCTGCAGCACTGTGGACTGTCAACACCACTTGGTTTTGAAGCATTTTTGCATGTAAGCGCCCACTCACTTTCCATTTAATTAAATAGCATTTCTATTTACTTACTCCTGATTTGATTAAAAGGCACAAGAGCCACCGTGGTTGATGTATAACCGTTAGGATTATGCTCCTTTCTTTCTTCAGCTGACAGTCACACCACTCCAGCCCTGATTCATGGATGAAACATTTGCAAACTTGGGTGTGCTCGCAGCTTTCTACTGCCTTTGGGCTGGACTTTGACTTTCTGTGTACTCGGTGGGATAGTAAATTTTCGAACGCTGAAAAGGGATTGCTGCGTTTCCTGCCTTCAATGCCACAGGTTGCCCACGTATCTCGCAAAAGGATTTCCTTGTTTTGTTGACATTTAAATCTCCTCACGGCCTCTGTTTCGGCCCTGCATGTGCCAGCTACGTAACTCTGTCGCTGCATCCCAACGGGGTGAGAACACAGTTAAAAAAAGACTCAAGCAAATGCATGTTTTTGTTTTGTAAAGGTCTAGCCCTAACAGCCAGCCAAAGCACAGAAGTACAGGAGTTGAACCAGCGGTTTAACCAGCTGTAGACAGATGCCTGAGTTTCTCAGCTATATCAGCACGTGCCACTTGTGGTTACAAGAGGTAGGAAGCGTGCTGGGATGTAATTTGTGTCCAGGAAGTAGCTGAGAACAGAAGGCCTTATTACAGGGTGTGAATTCCCATCTGTGTAAGTTAAGAATGATGAGTGCTTCCTAACATGTACCGACATGCATGTTTGTCCTGCCGGGTTGGCGAAGACGCAGCTGTTCACGTGTGCATCAACTGTCGAGCGTACTTGTTGTGCTCTGGTTTCCCCTCGTCTCTTTACAATTCTCCTCTGGCGAGTCCATGCAAAGAGAGTGTTGTGAGGCCAGAAAAAAGGTCGTTTTTTGGTACGATAGTGTTTATTTTATTTATATAACTTACCTCAATCTTGACTGGAAACCGCTTTGGATCATCTTCTATTGTTTTTTAAATGTGCCATATCAATAAAAAATGGCTAAATTCACTCTTTGGCATTAGAAGTATAATAAACCAATCAGTGTATCATGTTTAACTCAGGGTTGAAGTGCTTGAAACGTATTTGAAGTTACACAGCTTGTTTGGTTTTAAGAACTGATTCAACATCGCGCTCTGTAACTGATTGATCAAGTACCTTCAGTGTCTCTACGTGATGTTAAAGCTACCTGAGGCTAAGAGGGTGTCATGGTTCATAGGCTCACTTCTGAAAGGTATTAGCTGCCCTTGTTTCCAGAAGTAATCAGCTGCTTTGCTTCAGGTGGTAACACAGTTAACTAATCCATCATTTGTTCTTCTTCTGCGATACCAGAACAGAGTGATAAAGGGGGTGTTCCCTGCGAGCCCCTCCTCCTGGCTCTTTGTCGCCATTGGGATCCTGGCCACCATGTACATGCAGTCAGATCCCAGCATGGGCCTCATCGCCAAGATACAGCAGCACCTGCCGCTCAGGTACAAACACACACACATGGGAAAAGTTTTTAACCTTCTTCAGATGGCAAATATTACAGAAGGGCTTCGCATTCACAGAAGGAAAAAGCATCATGGGGACCTTATGTTGTAAAGTCTAAGCAATGAGATGCAGATTTTGTTTTCATTCGGTTGATATCAGTTGTAGCTATTTAAAAAATTGGAGGCTTTATGCCAAAAGGTAGGTGATCAGGCAAAAATATCATACGATGCTCTTTTGATCTGATCATATGATGATCTCTTACTACAAACTGGAACACAGTTCTCTCCCCAGACACAGTGAACTCATGTGATTACATCATCAGTTGCGATTGCCTGGATACAAAACTAGTCACTTCAGCTCAAGGCCAAAAGCCTGACTTAAAAAAAAAAAGACATCCTGTCGGCACTCTGGTTTTCCTCTCAAAGTTCTGACTGGAAGTGCTTTGAAGCTTCTTTTAAGATGTCAGACACCTGTTTTTCATTCACCATAAGCGTGCCATTGATCCTCTGCCTCTCCAGTGAGTCTCTTGTCCCATGGATGAGCACCAACTCTGTCTTGTAGTGCAAGCGGCAGCTATCTCATCACTGGTGGACATGAACCAAGATGACGGAGTTGGCGTCCGTCCTTGAAACGAGTCAGTGGAGAGGCAGCTGAATGAGATAAAGGGCTGCCACAATGGTGACGTGGACAGCCTGCTGGTTGAGAAACAAAAGATGGAATAAGCCAAAGCTACCTCGTTAGCAGCGACTGACCTTTCAGAATAAAATACATATTGGCCCTCTAATGACACGGAATTCCTCTTTAAAGCAGATCAGGTTAAGATGATCCATGATACAGGATGGTCACATTATCCCAGCCCTGATTGTGATGCTTTTACAGTCTGAGTATGAGCTTCGAATATCAATATGTTTTTTTTATATTTTGAAGATGTCGTGTCAGACAACAGTCTTGGAGTGTGTGAACAGATGTCAACTTTAAAAAAAAAAAAAAAGAGGAAGTTTAATGTTTATGAGCTCCACTTCCTGTTCAGTTAATCTCTTGAGCAGTATCTCATAATTATAAGACCCAAGTTTCATAATATAGTAGATGAGTTCTTTATATCTTCTCCTTGCAATTATTGGATACTAAGATATACTCTGGATGTCCAGTCTCCGTATTTTTTTTCTTTTGTGAAATTAAACTACCTCTATGAAATATTACTCTTCTAGAGGTGAAGCTTCAGTATTCTATATCTGCTTCTCTGGCTTTTAAACACTGTGATGATCAAATCAAATCAGATCAGATGCTTGGGAGTCGCCCACAGCTGGAAGTGACAGCTCCACTTTACAGGCTGGTCTGACATGTAGCAACAGTCAGGAGGGCTCACGTTTGACTCATCTGAAGAGGCATCGTAAGTTTTTGGCACGTTGCGGCGATGAGTCAGCATACAGCGCTGTGGGTTTGGCTCCTAGACGTGAACTTTCCCCTACTTCCCGACCAGTCTTTTCACTAACTGTAGTTTTAGATACGTCATGCAACAAAAGTGATTTACTGTCTACCTTGTAGGCAAACACACCAGCGTATTGCGCAATGACAATCCTGAATGGAATGACTGCAGATTTGATGTATGAGCAACAAAGAATGTCAGATATGAACACAATGGAGGAACAGTGGCATTCCCGGTCGTGGTTGTAACGAGAAGCGTGGCTGAATAAATATTGTGTTCCTGAACCAACATGAGGGTTAGATGTTTGAACACCTGCGGTGGATTGTAACACTTACAATACTCTTAATCAGCAATAACATCCATTCATCCATCCATCCATTATCTTCCGCTTATCCGGGGTCAGGTTGTGGGGGCAGCAGGCGGAGCAGGTCGTCCCAGACTTCCCTCCCCCCGGCAACGCTTTCCAGCTCTTCCTGGGGGATCCCGAGGTGTTCCCAGAGAGATATAATCCCTCAAGCGGGTTCTGAGTCTGCCCCGGGGTCTCCTCCCAGGTGGACGTGTTCGGAAGACCTCCAGAGGAAGCCTCTCTGGAGGCATCTGAATCAGATGTCGATACCACCTCAACTGGCTCCTTTCGACACACAGGAGCAGCAGCTCTACTCTGAGCTCCCTCCGGATGTCCGAGCTCCTCACCCTATCTCTAAGGCTGAGCCCAGCCACCCTGCAGAGGAAGCTCGTTTTGGCCACTTGTGTCCCCAGTCTCGTTCTTTCGGTCACGACCCAAAGCTTGTGACCATAGGTGAGGGTTGGGTAGATGGACTGGTACATTGAGAGCTTCGTCTTGTGGCTCAGCTCTCTCTTCACCACGACGGTCCGGTACAGCGCCTGCATTACTGCTGATGCCACACCGAGCCGCACCGAGCCGCCTGTCCACCTCGCGCCACATTTTCCCATCACTCATGAACAAGATCCCGAAATACTTAAACTCGCTTGCTTGAGAAAGCAACAATAACATATGCACAGAATAATATTATTTATGTTATTTTTTTGCAATACGTTCTCCACTTAAACAAGACTTGATTTGATTTGATTGCTTATTCTTTATTTTCAGTATATTGCATCCAGTATGTTTCTTTATATTATTATATTTTACTGTAATGTCATTTTGTCCAGCATTGATAATTCTCATAACCTACATTATTATGCCCTTTTTGTTGCATTAATATTTATTTTTCCGCTGTTAGATGCTGCTAAAAAAAAAAAACCCAAATTCATTCACTTCCTCAAGGATCCAGCAGATGTTGCTGTTGAGCTGTGAGAGAATAGAGTCAGAGTAGAGTGCAGATAATAGCAGCTGTTACTCCATGTTAATGTTTTAGACATAAACAGACACTGAATGACGGCATGACAATAGTCAAACACATTCAAAACAATTTAAAGTTTGTCTTCTGAGAAGTTATAATAGATGACTAGTAGCACGTCTTCATGATTGCATACAACCAGATTAGTGTGTCATAAAACGTATGTTCAATGTGTGTAGATACAGAAACTGAATGAAATGTTGGTCAGAAGTCTTGTCCTGAAACATCTGAGTCTAAATCTAAACATACATTCTTAGCATAGCTGTTCTCTCATCTATAAACTGACAGAAATGTTTTGATTTGTCAAACTATTTTACTTTTAGTTGATGTTTTTTCTTATAACTTTTATCTTACATGTCTTCTCCTCTCCTTCCCTCTGTCCAGCCTCCACGTGTCCCTCAGCGCCCAGGGTCAGACCATGGTGTCAGCGCTGGTCTTCAGCACTCTGCTGTGGCTCTCCCTCATCCTGGCTCTCAGGTTCTGCCTGAAGCTGCTGCTCTCCTACCACCAGTGGATGTTTGAACAGCACGGCCGAATCTCCAACACCACGAAAGTCTGGGTGGTAAGCCACGCTTGTGCCCGGTTCCACAGCTCCCTCCTGTGGCCGCTTTGATTATAACCTCCACAGTACCTTGAATCCCATTGATAATGGTTGTAATTCTGAACATACATTTATCATCTGTGCCAAAACCCTGAACCTGTCTGTTTCTCTTAGACTCTGGTGAGGTTGTTTTCAAGCAGGAAGCCTTTGCTGTACAGCTATCAGACCTCTCTACCTCACCTGCCTGTTCCTACCATCAAAGACACACTGAGCAGGGTGAGTGCACACACACACACACACACACACACACACACACACACACACACACACACACACACACACTGGCATGAAACCCTTCACTCATGTTGACCTGAGTGAAATAATTAAATGGCTCTTAGCCAGAATCAGATTATGACTGTTGCTGTTTACCTTCCCTCTCTGTCTCTCAGTACTTGGAGTCAGTGCGCCCTCTGCTGACTGATCCAGAGTTTGAACGGATGACACGCCTGGCCAATCAGTTTGAGTCCAACCTGGGGAACCGCCTGCAGCGCTACCTAAAACTTAAAGCTCTGTGGGCCACCAACTATGTAAGTGAATTTACACACACATACCTACGCATATGATATAAATTATTACAAATACTAAACACAACATTGGTCCCATTTTTCAAACCAAATATCTATTATTTTTCTTAAAATGCAGCCCGTGCACACAACAGACAACCAGTTATCAGTATATATCTGACTCCTTTACTTTGCTAGACCAAGGTAAAGAAAAGAGTACAAACAAAAGTCACATAATTTAACAAGAACATGACCGACAATCATCGACAAAAAGGCTTCTGATACCTCTGAGGATGCAACATGCATTAATAGTCAAATCCAATTAAATGGGACAAACAACCTACAAAAGTAGAAACAAAATCAGATCTGCACGGGTTAATAATTAATAATTTCTGTGTTATATATCAGCCGAACCGCTCACTCACATCTGTTAAGTAGCCGTACCACTGTATACAAATACTCTCCCTGGTAGAAGTCTTGCATTCAAAAATGTGCTTGTGCAAAAGTCCAAAAGTATTAGCATAAAAAAAATACTCAGTGTACCAAAAGTGTTTATTATGTAACTGTAGAAGCCAAATTCATTCATTTCATTTTTTTGGGGTTGTATGCTCCATGCCTATAGGGGGCTGTATTATATGTGACTGAGGTTACCGGAGGTCAGCCAGAATGAGACCATTTAATCAAGGTCAACCCAGAGGCAGGTGTTTGGGAGAACCAAACAGTATTTCGACTTCGCCTGTGTGAGGTGAACAGTTATTTTGTTTCTAAGTATATTATGAGTTAGTATCATATTTACGTGTATGATTTATAAAGGGAAATAAACCTGCCGTATTAACGACATAACCTGCGTTTTGCTGTGTCTGGAGTGCACTGGGCGCACGTCCAAACAATTCCCTTAAGCAGCCAGTAGTGACTTTGAACAGGACTGAGGCACTACAGTAACGGCATAATCATTGGTGCAGTAATGTGTACTTCACTTTATATATGCAGCTGGTAAAAATTTGATTTACTTCACATACTGCTGGGTAGCTTGTACATTTCCCCAAAGGGATCAGTTAAGGCTTATTGCATCATACTATATTTTTTGACCTAATAACATTTTTTGCTTTTATTTAGTCTGCTGAACACCTGTCAGATGAATGTACTGAACCAAATAATCTGACTCTGTTTACTCGTGTAACTGATTTAACAATAAACCGCTGATTTAAATTGAATTGAACAGTCCGTAAGAAATTTAACATCTCTGTCTGAAATGTTGTGGATTACAAGAACAAAAGAGCGTAAAATGGAAACACTAATAAAGCACAAGTACCTAAAAAACACAAGTAAGTACTGTTTCGGCTCTCAGATGTATGTCGCTTTGGATAAAAGCATCTGCCAAATGAAATTGGCAGATGAATAAGTCTACTCACCTAATAGGCTGACGGTCTGTAAGCCTCACGCTCCTCACATTCGTCAAAAATCTGCTCGACTTCCAGCCTTGTAGCTTGTTTCAATATCAGAAGACATTAGATTGAAATGCATCCACTCAGCGCTGTTAAATTCAGCCTAGTTTAAGGATTCAGTGTGCTCAATGTGTTGCACACATGCAGCTACTTAAAGGCAAAACAAACACAGAAGTGATTGCAACACATTTTAAACTTGGCTCGAGTTTAAGTGGCTGAATTTACGGGCATGTTGAGCTAATTACAATACCGCCTTAACACATGTGAAAACCTCCCGCATTTTATTGCGCTTTGTTACGGTTTTGTGACACGCTCCTAAATAACGTTTCACTCCACACTCCCTGAACTTCCATCAATGTCTTAAACCTTTAAAAGATAGTGTCCAGGCTTAGCAATGACCTGGAGGAATTATTAGTGACTAAAATTCAGCAGTTTTGGAAAAACTTTACGAAGGTTAAAATCTTTTAATTTCCTGCTTCGTTTCCAGGTGAGTGACTGGTGGGAGGAATACATCTACCTGAGGAGCCGAAGTCCCATCATGGTCAACAGCAACTACTACGGCATGGTAACCAGCTTTCACAGTGTTACATCTCACTAAAGTACTCTAATGTGTTGTATGTCTCCTGAATGTTGTAGAGTAGGTTGAGCCAAAACCGATTTGTCTTTATCTTTTCTCTCTCTTGCATCTCTCTCCTTTTTTAAACGTGCTGTCCTCCCCTTACCCGTCTCGACAGTCCTCGTTAACCCCTTTCCTTCCTTTTCTCATTTGTAAATGACATTTTATTCTCATTTCCTTTGTTTATGTAATGCGTGCGCTCCCCTCCAGGATTTTCTGTACGTGACACCGACCCCAGTGCAGGCGGCCAGGGCAGGAAACACCATCACCGCCCTGCTGCTTTACCGCCGCAAGGTCAACCGAGAGGAGCTCAAGCCGGTGAGACTGCACAGTGACGATTACTTTGGCTATTGTTTGTGTTGTCGTTTGAAATGACTCTTAGCTGATGTGTAGCTATCAACAAGTTCTAGTCAAGACAAAAGTGAAACCAGTAGGGCAGTTTCTGGGCTCCGGATATTCGGGCCCGTTTAATGACCAACATCCGAAAAATGAATAATACATGTGTGTGTCTCTGTGCGTCAGAGTCGTGTCCCAGGTACCGTCATCCCTCTGTGTGCTGCTCAGTGTGAGAGGATGTTCAACACAACGCGCACACCGGGAACTGAGACTGGTAACACACACACACACACACACACACACACACACACATCGATTGATGTCTTCCATTGTGTAACAGACAAAGCTGTGAAGTAGAATGAAAGTAGAACCAATAACACGTGGAGCTGCACACTCCTCGTCTCTGCAGATGCGTACGATAGTTTGGCGTTGATTGGATAGAATTCTGGAGTTTTTACACTTAATCATCTTCCTGGAATCAACAGTCGGCAAACACACGATGACAAAACATGGACAGACGAGACAAAAGTGGAACTTTTTGGCACATCAGCTCTATGTGCACAGACGTGAAAATGAAGCATATCATGAAGACAACACTGTACCTGCTGTGGAACATGGAGGAGGCTCTGTTATGTTCTGGGGCTGCTTTGCTGCATCTGGCTCAGGGTGTCTTGAATCTGATAAAATCTCAAGACTATCAAGGTATTCTAGAGAGAAATGTGCTGCCCAGTGTCAGAAAGCTTGGTCTCAGTCGCAGCTCATGGGTCTTGCAGCAGGATAATGAGCCAAAACACACACAGTTAAAAACACCCAAGAATGGCTCAGAGGAAAATACTGGACTGTTCTGAAGTGGCCTTCTATGAGCCCTGATCTAAGTCCTGTTGAACATCTGTGGACGGAGCTGAAACATGGCATCTGGAGAAGGAAATACCAAAATACCTGCTAAGAGGTGCAGAAGTCTCATTGACAGCTACAGAAATCGTTTGATTGCAGTGATTGCCTCAAAAGGTCAAAACATTAAGTTAAGGGTGCAATCATTTTTGTCCAGGCCTGTTTCATGAGTTTATTTTTTTTAATAATTCTGTTGAACTACGGTTCAAAAGCAATGTCTGATTTTCATTGCTTCATATTCATAGAATTTTTATTTATTTTTACTTTTGTCAGATTCAAGTTATTTCTGTGACCATTGTGGGTTTTTCGTTCATTAACCAACAATTTTGTCCACGTGTGTATGTGTAGATGTAAAGTGGGAATAAATGAGACACCAGCAAAGCTATGTACACATAAAGAGGGTCACATTTCAGACCTCTATGTTGAGGGGGAGTGGTTAGGACGCATACCACATACACTAAAACATGTATTTAGCAGCTGAGTCCTCTGTTGGACTCAGACCTTCGCTGCATGTCAGGCTGCTGCTCTCTTTTCCCCACAACCTTTGTTTATGTCTGCAGATTTAAACAATGATCCTGTGGATTTATCCCCCTTTCCTCCATAGATGTGCTCCAGCACTGGCAGGACAGCGAGTTCGTGGCGGTGTACCACAAGGGGCGCTTTTTCCGCCTGTGGGTCTACCGGGCCGGCCGGCTGCTGTCCCCCAGGGAGATCGAGTACCAGATTCAGAAGATCCTGGATGACCCTTCACCCCCGTTACCTGGAGAGGAAAAACTGGGAGCTCTCACTGCTGGAGACAGGTAGAGACGACAGGCCGGACTTTGACGTGTCCTCGTAGCTTCACTGAAATAGCTGAGTCATTATTTTCTACAGCTTATATGAGTGTAATTGCTTCCGATCAGCTGTTTGAAGTCCTTAAAAACAGAATATTATATAATAATTATCTCGTCAATAAATAATCATCTTATCTTAATATTATTATTATTAATATTTAAAGGTTGTTGACAAGAATGAAAAAGGTTAACCCTTAATTCAAGATCAAGAAAAATCAAGATTAATAAAGTTACCATATATGGTAACTTGCCCGTCTAGGGTTAAAAAAAAAAAAAAAAGGGAATTTATAATAAATAAAAGAAAAAGTAACAAACTGCAAAAACATTTATTTAGAAGCTTTTTAGTTTGAGGTGATGATACTTAGACAAGCAGTAGCAAAGTATTTATAAAGTGTTTGGCGAGTTCATTTAGTCACATTTTTCTTGGGGTAGTGGTTTTGGCACTAATCTCAAAAAAAAAGGAACAAAGTCTTCATAAAGTGCCTGGAACATTTGTTTAGTGACATTTTTTCGTACAGTCGTGATATTGGCACAAATATAAAAACTAAATCAAAGTGCATGTGGTTCGTCAACCTCAAGGACAGAGAGAAATAAGACATAAACTTTTATTCGTCACTATTCGTCACATACACAATTATACACAGTGCAATGCGTAGTGAAATGTGCTTAGTACCTGCATCCAGTTGCAAAAAAACAATAAAAATAAAATAAGATACCTAAAGTGTTCAAGAAATATATATATACATAGATAAATAACAAAATAAAATCTATTCAAATAAAGCAAATGTATTGTACAAGGTGTAAAATATTTAAAGGTGCCAGTGTGTGGTGCATTACAATCCAGTCTAAGGCTCAGAGTTGAGCAAACAAATGACCTGAGGGAAGAAACTCTTCCTCATTCTCTCAGTGGCAGTCGTTAAGCAGCGAGAGGCGCAGGTCGGACATATTGAACGTCCAAGGAAGTTACCAAATATGGTCACTTGGCCCAAAAAGGGTTTAGAATGCAAAAAAAAAATGCTGTTTTATGAATATTCCTCATGTTAATTCAGTCTTTATAAATGTTCCCTTTTCACAAATACTAAAAAAAAATATATATTTTTTAGCAGTTGTTTTCGTTATACCGGTGTGTCTAACAGGTAACTACATGACTGTCTGTATGTATGTTTCGTGTCGTGGTGTTTCTGTCTACAGTCTGGCACTGGGGCTAAGTCATGCACAAAAGCTGCCGTTTGGTCACCAGATGCCGCCAGAGCACACAAACCAAACCGGGCCTGTTAACATTTCATGGCACACCGCTGATGTTTTAAACTCTGCTCTTTCACAAGCTTCATTTCCTGCAGCATGGTCATAGAGCGCCAAAAACACAGAGAAGCCCCCATAGCATGTACCTCTGTGGATAATTTGACACAGTCTGCATGTTTTGTGTAACAAACCTCCCACAGCTAGTAAAGGATTGGACTGACTGGAAGCAGATCTATGTGAGCGGACAGCTGCGCATATTTGAGTAAACTTGAGAGTTTAATTGTTTACGTTTCAGAACCAGACAATCTTGAAGCAAAGACAGTCCTGGGGCACAGCTAAGAAAGTGCAAATTAAATAAAAGAATGACACAGAGCTGGGCTTAGATCATTTTGTATCTGTACTTGTTTATTATTTACTAATAAAACGAAAACACAAGCAAAACCAGAAAACAATTCTGAACAGAAATGGAAAGAAGAAGTGAAAGAGGAAGGCGTGGAGACGAAAAGTAAGGGACAAAAAAAAGGAAAGTCAAACTCGTATCGGCAAACAAAGGAGTGCCGCGAGTTCATTAAGCGTGACGCTGTGATAGGACAAGATGTTGAAAGGCAACACTGACTTGACCCAGAGGAGGAAATGAGACTCTGGGCCATTTACACAACTAGAGCCCCGCTGTGTTTGTGCTGATGGTGCAGAGAGACAAAGGCACAAATTTTAATTGCATAGTTGTGTAGGTGGGCGGTTGGTTTTTGTGTATAGACAATATCTCCCTTTCGGTTTTCTCTCATGCATTTAAAAAAACGATCTTGTGTTTCAAATTAAATCAGAATAAGTGTCTCTTGTGACCTGTTGATCCTGTATGATCACAGTGCACAACATTTCTTTGCCTCTGAGCAAAACATGTGGTGTTCATATTTTTCTAAAAACAGTGTTCCTCCCAGTAGCCTCTCATTTGTTAATGGCTGCTAAAGACAGACACCTATTCTGATCTAATTTAATACACAACAGCTGATCTCATTTTAACAGCAACAGCAGAGCACATCCTGTACCTTGACTCATATGTGCTTTTGTGCTTCAGTCAGCAATGATGTAAAATTAATGGGAAGTGTGACATCGATGTTCAGAGTTGCTTGTCTAGTATCTGTTGGATCACATGAAGTAACCAGTGCAGAGTTTCCAACAAATGCAGATGTAATAGAATTAGAAACATTTCCAGCAGGAACTGATCTAATTCTATTCTATCAGTGATGTTTAATGTGCAGTAATTGGGTCTGAAAACTTTTCTGCTGTCCAGCAGACTGACGCCACAATAACTACTTCTTTTTTTTTTGGCCTTTGGTGCCTGTAATGTTGAGATAAGTGGAGATAGACAGGACAGGTAGGGAGAAGAGTGGAGGAAGACATGCAGCAAATGAGCCGTGGCTGTTGCGTCTGGGACTCAACCTGTTGAGCTACCGGGACGCCCCACGTTAACTAAAAACACACAAATCGCTGTCTGGACTGTCAGGGATTTCGTTGCATTGTGGGTAATGTCGGCGTCAGGTTGTAACAAGAAAGAAGAATGCAGTGAATGAAGAGTTTCTGTGGTTGTGAATGCTAACAGGAGAGAGTTTTGTGAGTCTGATAGTGATGCAGGAGTGATGCTGAGCTGTTGGAGAACTCTGTCAAAATCACAACTTAACAACAAAAATGAAAAAACTTCTGCTAGGTCTAACATCGTGATGGTCATTTCTGATTATTTTGCAACATTTTTAAGGTAAAATTATTCATTAAAACAACATCATTTTGTATTAAAATGAACGATTAGGTGGTGCCATTATATTAAAACACCTTATTTACCATCAGCGTACCTGCAGACTCCTCTCACACCTGTTGCAATAATGTGTGCCTCGTGGTTGCATTATATAAGAAGATGATCAAAATCGGTAGGAGTTATCTTCAGGTGATGATGAAGGCATGGACAAAACTGACAATGACAGTCCTTTTATTTTTTATTTGTTTGCACATTGAAAGAAAGCAGCAGAAAAGTAGCAACAAATGCAAAATGTTAAGATGAAATTTAAACAAAAAAAGATTTATGTAGCGCTTTTCTAGAC
>NW_007578055.1:128353-131274 GCF_000690725.1 Stegastes partitus | reverse complement strand
ATCTCAGCTTTTTGTTACACTGCATTTTCCCATTCATTTATTTTGTTGGAACTCAGATCCTCTGACTTTTCCTCTTGCACCGCTCCCATCAGCCTCGGCTATGCACAGGGCTTCGTTAGCAAATCTTATCGTGGTAAGAGCGTGGTAAAGCTCCACTAATACGGCTGTTATGGCAAAGGCATCTGCTTAGCATCAGTATATTCGCTTTGTTATTGTAGCCATGTCAGCGTGCAGCTCAGAGCGCCACCACTGTGCCTGAGTGCAGTCTACAGAGATGATAGCATGGCTGTAGACTCCTAAAATGGTCATTGTTGGAGCTCAATTCCAACCGCCTAAGGGATACGTCTTGTACATATTCAGCACCGAGCAAGCACTACTCACCGCTGCTGTGTAATTCAAACCATTTCTTAGCTGCTATGTGTATTCATGTTGGCTTATGGGCACATATGGTTTTAGTTCAAACACAACATGAGTAAATATTGAAGTACATATTTAATATATTAAGAGTCTTTATTATGCAGCCAGGAGTAAAAACAATCAATCTTTGCGTCTGTCAGTCCTGCATTTTGGCGGGATGTATCTGACGGAAGCAGCAGGAATTCACAAGCCAAGGGGTGGCTCTGATCCGTGAGGATAGAACGGGCCTCACGTAAAGTTCTGATTTTATACGGGGCTGGTAGTTCTCCACTGTGGAAAACTACGACAAAGAAGACATGGCGCCGCTTAGAAAATAGTTCACATGAAAAAGTGGTGGGATGACACAGTGGCCACATGTCAGCAGGATACAAGCGCTGTAGAGCAGTGAGTTCTGGATTCACTTCCAAGCAGGCTGGACCTTCACTGCGTTTACTTCCTCTGCACGTTTCCCATCTCTGTGTAATGCAATACCTAAATAAAGGCAACATGCCAAAAAAACAAACAAAAGAAAAGCTGTTTTCTAATAAATAAATAATATATTGTCCTCCTCCTCTTCATCTCCCAGGTGGTTTGATAAATCGTTCTCCATTGTCATCTACAAGAATGGGAAGAGCGGACTGAATGCAGAGCACTCCTGGGCCGATGCACCAACAGTGGCTCACCTGTGGGAGGTACGTGTGACTGCTCATTGGCTTGTGATTGTAAACAAACGTTTACAGTCAGGTCCATAATTATTTGACACAATTTTCAGGATTTCGGCTCCGTGCGCCACCACAGTGGATTTGAAGTGAAGCGATCAAGATGTGCTTTTAGTGCAGACTCTCAGCTTTAATTTCAGGGTATTTACATCCAAATCAGGGGAGCGGTGTAGGAATTCCAACACATTTTATACATGCCCTACCAAAAGTAATTGGACAATTGGCTGCTTAGCTGTTCAGTGGCCAAATGTGTGTGTGATTCCCTCATTATTTTATCTACAAGGAGCTGATGAAAGGTCTGGAGTTCAGTTCGAGTGTGGTATTTGCNTTTGGACACTTTGAGTGTCCACAGGCAGTGTTGACCTGCAATAAACCAGAAATGGAACAAAGGGAGGATGCAGTGTTGTAACAGCTCTTAGTGAGAAATGCCAAACAAATGTTAGATAATAATACATGTATCATCTTGATCTTTAAACGTCCTCAGCACTTTCTCTTTGATGAACATTATTTAGTCTTTGTGCCCTTTGTGCTCTGTGTGACAGCTTATCTTTTCGCATGAGCCCTCGCGGTCGATGACACACCGTGAATGTTTATGTTAACCATTAATAATGGACAACAATTAGAGCAATGATGTATCTCTGTGTGTATGTGCGTCCCCCGCATGCAGGATTCCTTGGGCTCAGACGAGGAAGCAGTACTTCAGCTCTGGTGTCAATAAGCGATCGCTGGATGCCATCGAGAGGGCGGCCTTCTTCATAACCTTGGACGACGAGGAGCAAGGCATGAAGGGAGACGACCCGGCAGGAAACTTGGACCGCTATGCCAAGTCTCTGCTCCATGGGAAATGTTACGACAGGTGAGCAGGTCGCAAAACAAGAGCACGTACAAGAGATGCATTGTCTTGTGCTGAATTCTCTGATTTTTAAATCCTTCAATAACCGTATTCATACTTGTGTCAAACTGCCAGCGACCAAAATCTGCAAAATACCCCACAGTGGCACGACATCTTTGCAAATGAGCCATTTTTTTCTCAGAATCTACAGCTCCTCTCTACGATGTAATGCTTTTGAAACAAGTTTATTCAATGAAACTCATATTTAAGTTGGATTAAGGGACTGACATACCTACAAAATGTCTTCCAGACATCCAGGAATGAACAAAACAAATAAGTGGGGTCAAATTTTAGCACCCATTTAACACCGGTTTTGGCAGAATAATCCCAGATGTAAACTATGGCAGGATTCCCCTAAAATGCCACCACCGTTTCTAAAAGCTTTTTGCTTTCGTTTTGTACGAGTCACAACAGCTGTCTGCCTGCTCCTCTGCCTGCTCCACTGTCTCCATCTGAACCATTGCATATCCTTTGATCTGTCTGTCTTCACGTCTGTCTGAATCCCTGAATGTCACGTGTGAGGTGATGTTAGGCGTTTGCAATCACAAAGAACAACACTTTCATGTCTCGTCTATTATATATTCGCTGTAAATAGACAGACTATGTTTGCACAGACTACGTACTGTCTAGCTTTTTTGCTTGCAGTATCACTGTTGATTTTTGTCCTAGTCTCACTCATTTCTTATCCGTCTGTTCTTCCAGCCAACTCGTATCAGTCTGTTGGACTTTTGACAGCCGCAGCCACAATCTGTGTCTCATTATTCAGGACATGGACCGCTTGTCGTGCATTTAACATCAAATAGCGGTTGTTGACAACAGTTGTAGTCAGTTTGCCGTCTTTGTGAGTGCCTAATTATTTTGTTTATGTGATTAAAACGCTCAGTTGCATTGTAAATATGTTTAGGTGATCGAGA
>NW_007578055.1:91856-126686 GCF_000690725.1 Stegastes partitus | reverse complement strand
GAACCGGCAACCTTCTAGCTGTGAGGCAACAGTGCAAACCACTGCTCCACCTTTCAGCCCTATCAACTGTTCAGTACATTCTAAAAAATAAAAAACGAAGGACGCACTGATGAGCTCAGCAACGCCAAAAGACCCAAAGACCGCGGAAAACAAGTGTGGTGGATGACAGAAGAATCCTTTCCCTGGTCAAGAAAAACCCTTCACAGCAGTCGTCCAGATCAAGAACGTTCTCCAGAAAGGCAGCTACATCTATGTCGAGAAGACGTCACCAGAGTGAATACAGAGGGTTCATTACAAGGTGTAAACCTCTGGTGAGCCTCAAAACAGGAAGGCCAGATTAGAAAAAAAAAAATCCTCTTAGGGGCCTGTGCAGGTCTGGAACCTCCTCTGGAAAAATGAGACAAAGATGAACTTGTACCACAATGACGGGAAGAGAAGAGTATGGAGAAGGAACTGCTCAAGATCCAACTCCCACGCATTCACCTGATTTGGATGTGAATGCCCTCAAATTAAAACTGAAAGTCTGCATCTAAAGCATTCCAAACCCAATGCGGTGGCATACAAAGCGGAAATGCTGAACACGGCGTCATTTGTCCAAATGTGTCCGGACTTGACTGCATCATCGCTGTCGGTTCCCCAGAAATATTGCCAGTGTGAGAGACTTCCGTTTCAGAGAAGCGGCTGTGTTTAGAGGAAGGGCATTAGAAGAGAAAAGGCCTCGCTCACAACAGGAGTGACTCATCATATCACTGCTGCTGCTGAAACAAAACAATAAAAGAGATAAAATGCTGCTTCTCGCGGGACCACGATGTCAAATTTGATGAGACGACATCATGTCCTGTATGATGTAAAGAGCGCAGGTGATGGTCTGCTGAGCAGTGGAAAGAAGGCTTAAGATTAGATATGCATTTCTCAGGAAGCCGTTGTATACAGATGCAGCATACGTCCACTGCTGACGCCGTGGGCACCGAAGTTAGAATGGAAAATTACCCACTTATTGTGCAGAGGTTACTTTCCAGCCACATGTGGGTCTGCTGAAGCGCTGCACCTACAGACAAAGTGTTTTAGATAGAGACGGGGAGTGGAAATTTCCAAACTGACCAACTTGATTATGCAGCGTAAAGTTCCAGCTACTTACTCATTCTGTGCATTGTCAGTGGGCTGCCATGAAATGAAGCATGGACAAAAAAATGCGATCCCAGTGAGGCATAATGTGTTATTTATGTCAGCACACATTCATGTCAGTAGGTTCGTTATTGTAGAAACTCAAAAAGACGGATAAATACTATGGATGTGTGTTCGCTAATAGCAATGCTTTTATCGTACATTTTTGTAAAGGATAATGTTTAAATACTCCAAAGACATGTTTTTATTCCGCAACACTCCTATTAAATATGTATTTATTCATTCGCTTGACCCATAGGTGTAGATTCAGAGTTATAATAAACGGCTGATTTACAGGAAACTCTACAGATGCTGCAGACTGCAGAGCTGACACATCCATCATTTATTGGAAGTTGTCTCTAAGACTAGACTTTGCCCGTTAATGCTGTTATTGCGCTGGATCTCATTACTATAATTGTAATTGCGGCTATCGCAGCAGCTGGTCCCAATGTGCGCAATTAGCGATTAGCTTGCATCCCCTTGTTATTGTACCATTTAGCTGCTAGGATGCAAAATTGCCAGCGTCCAGGATCTCTGTACAAGCAACCGAAGAAAAAACAAATATGGGGAATGATGAGTTGTGTGATTGCATTTCCCTCTCCAGTACACCCTGGCCACTGATGCCTTTCAGCTGGGCTACACCGAGGACGGACACTGCAAAGGCGAGGTGGAGCGCTCACTGCCCCACCCTCAGAGACTCGTCTGGGACATCCCCTCAGAGGTATGAGCGCAACGTTTCTGTTTCAGTAGCTGTCTTTGGACTTGAAATCACTCAACACTTCAGAATCGTGTTTTTATTTGTATTCATCATACATTGTTGGTAACATACCGCATGTTCCACCAACCATGCCAGCGTATGAATATGATCTCTGCTTGAACAGTCTTGTTTTCACTCTGCTGTTTTTGTTGTTTAAAGAGAAAGTCCTTTTCATATCTCTGACTTGCTGGCAATATAACGCTGCCAACTTTCCATTAGGATTTCAAACCAGGGATTACATCATATCAAACTATACAATGGCAAAAAACAACCAAAACAACAGTAATTTCTGTTTTTAAAAAGGTTGTAAAGTTCCATCAAAATCTGAGCAGATCAATCAGCACCTTTTGACTTTTAGTCCTTGAAGTCTTGACCTCTCTATAGACGGGTTTTCTGTTGACAATAATCACAGGTGGGGCGCCGCTATAGCTCACCTGGTTGAGCTGGTGTCCCATGTATAGGGGATACAGTCCCCGATGTGGAAGTCATGAGTTCGAATCCCACTCATGGCCCTTTTCCACAGGTCCTTCCCCCATTCTTCTCCCCCACTTTCCCGTCTCTCTCTCTCTCACTGCACTATCATAAAAAGATCAAAAAATAACTTAAGGCACATAGCTGGGGTTGGAATGCTCATCGGCACAATGTCCTGGTAGCTCTTCTAACCCTTAGAGGTCTGCCGTCATGCTGGCGTGATATAATCATGACATTTTTGAGACGTTACAGGAGAAAAACAAGCACACATACAGCGATGCCGTCAACTTCACTTGAAAGTTCAGCCTTAAAACTCTGTCCCAGGTTTTGTTGATAGACCGGAGATATGATGTTCTGAAAGTACGTGAAAAAATCTTGAACTATGCGTCGTAGGCGTTACATTTTTTGCAACATCTACGAAAGAAAGTCCCTGGAGATTCAGGTCCTGTGATGTGGCTGTCTGCCTCATTCTGGACAGAAACTATTTTCAGGAGTGGCACAGATAAAAACAGAATAAAAGATGCCAAGTATGGGTATGATAAACATGTTTCTTTGTGGTGCATAAACACAAAACTGAAAGTATGCAAAACTGGTCAAAACAGGCCGAGAAATGTTCAAGATCATTTTCAAGCATCTTGTTGAAAAAAATAAAAACAATACTTTTAATAGTCTCTTGGTTCTGCTTAAGTTGGGTGACGTGAGAAAGCAGCTGCTTGTAATAAGAGCGCCTCACAAAGAAAAAACTTGTGGAAACCACCTTCCTGTCTGTGACTGTTTGTGGGGAGATACTGTACAGCCACGCAGCCTCCTCGATCCTAAAGAGACTTGTCATGCTTCACGACGTTTCATCTCAATTGCAACATCTCTCACTCACCACTGTGTTCTTTATGATTTGGTCGGCTGGACATCACTCAGCATTCATAGACAACAGCGGTGGTTTGTCTATAAAGCCCTGCTGGGCAAACTCCCAGAATACCTCGACACCCTGCTCACTCTCAGCTCGAGTCGTTACTATCTGCGTGCCTCAAAGTGGTTGCTTGTAAATAAGATGGCGTTCTCCCATCATGCACTATGGTCATGAAATAACCTTTAAAAAAAACTGGAAACATTCACATCCATTAGTGAGTTTAAGAGTGTCATAAAGAGTACAGTAAAAGAGGAGCGTCACTGTTTTCCTTGAGAGGCCGCTGTCCTTGAATAGCTGTCGATCCGTTTTATTGTTTTATCGCTTTACGGTTCATTATGCAGTCGTGTATCTGTTTTATGTTAGTTTTTCGACTTTGTCTGGCTGCTACCTCGGCCAGGTCTCCCTTGTAAAAGAGATTTCTAATCTTAATGGGACAAATAAAGGTAAATAAACAAGACTATGCTGGAAGTCACGACATATGAATTGAGAACCATGATTTCCCCCCTCTAAGAGAAACATTCATTTCATCAGATCTTTTTTTTTTGCAGCTGCCCCTGTTATGACCACATTTATATTTGTTACAGCCCTAATGGTCCCCTAGATGATGAAAGGGAGGAACATTCAGTCCAGCTGTGATGGATCAAGAACAGCAGTAAGAGGCTGGAGTTAATCTGCAGCTCCGCTGCCTTTCAGGGGTGAAGGACCGACAGACTAACAGGAAAAGTCTCAGACTGAGCAGAATTAAACGTCATCAGCAGAACCCTTTCTCAGACCTTCAGGGTGTCTCCGTATTGTAACAGTCATTACCAGTAAATCTTGTCTGTGAACTTTACCTGAAAATATCAGCTTTTCATGACGCGACAGTCTATAGCGAGTAATAATAATAATGATAACAAACTTTATTTATAGAGCACTTTTCAAAACTAATGTGCTTTCCAATAAAAATAAATTAAGCACACAGAATAATTGATAAAAGTAGAAAGCACACAAGTAAAGCAGGAAGCTATAAAACATAAAACTTAGATAAAATCAGGAAAAGCTCTCCGATAAAAATGTGTTTTAAGAAGTGACTCAAAGGTGAGCACGGACTCGGCCGACCTGATTTCCTCGGGCAGGTCATTCCAGAGCTCGGACTGAAAATGCTTTGTCCCCCTTTGTTTTCAGCCGGGTCTCTGGGACAGTTAAAAGACCTTTGCCCGAGGATCTTAAAGAGCGTGGTGGAGAGAACGATGTCAAAAGGTCGGCAGTGTACATAGGACAGAGACCGTTGAGTGCTTTAAAAGTGATTAATAAAATCTTAAAATCAATCCTAAAACGTACTGGCAGTCGATGTAAAAGAGCTGAAACAGGCGTGATGTGCTCACGTCTCCTCCTCCTGGTCACAAGCCTGGTAGCAGAGTTCTGCACCGTCTGTAGTCTGTCCAGGGATTTCTGGTTAAGACACGTAAAAAGGCTGCTGCAGTCATCCAGCCGTGAGGAAACAAAAGCATGTAAAATCATCTCTGTAGCTTTAAAATTGAAATAAGAACGAATCTTTGAAATATTTCTAAGATGGTAAAAACATGACTGTACAACAGCCTTTTGGAAAAACAGCGTCTACTTGACGCCATTTGTTCAGTAAGACAATGAAAGACGAGTGAAGAGCATTATTATTAGTATCTTCCTTTGTATAAGAATGAAACTGAGGGTTGCCAGATGGTTGCCACATCAGCTCTTTACAAGATATGAGGAAAGCTGATTCAGATCGGTTTAAATTAAAACCAGCACCAGCTCTCATTTTTATTTCAGTTTCTCTCTATGAGAATGTATGGTCCAGAAACAGACTTAATCAAAAAGCCTTTCGTGTGTCCGTGGAAATAAAAAACAGCTGCAGTGATTGGGACCCTATTTAGCATTCCTCCTCTGTAGAGGCAGGGTGCTAATAAGTATTCTGATGAGATCAGAAGTCAGGCTTTGCAGATGTTGCGTTCCAACTTCTGCAATTTTTTTTTTCTTAGAAAGGTTAGGTCACTTATTGTGATTTACCAACATGACACGCCCTCAGGCTCTGGCATCCCTGAGACCTTACTTTTAAGATTAATATTCACCATTCGTACTGTAATGCAGTGCAGTCCAGTCATCTGTGAGGCAGCTGGTAGTGAGACCCTCATTTTAAATTCAAATACTAAACTAGGGCATCCTGGAAAGGGTCATTTTCTGAACGGATTTGATGGAATTAACGTCTTGTGGGATTTATTTTGCTAAGTTTGTACAGTAATTCAACATGTACTTGATTATAAACTCACAAGGTGTTTGTACCCCAGTCTCAAAAGCTTCGTGACTGACATTAGCCATATGATCGATGAGGCTAGGAGGTTCCTCTGCATTACATCGTTGTTCTAATTTTGATGCCATCCAGCATCTTGTCTGCTTCATGAACCTTTGTTTAATTCGGAGCCGGCCGATCCAAAATACCTGTTTTTCCTGTATCATGGCTCTCCACCCATTTATATCCTGAGAGAGAGGAAGCCCAACATTTTTGATCCTTATCAACTTCCACAGTTGGTGGTGCTAAGTGAAGGAAACTGCTTTTATTTATTTTGTCAGACGCATGCACAGTGTGTCTATGAAGGCATGCGCTCCCACGGACTATGACCTCAAAGAGTACTTTCTGTTTAGTTCCATCCACTTCTCACTGGTTAATCACAAGTCCAGTGGTGTTTGATTGCAGTGGCTTGTACATAACATATATTTTTACACAGAGGTGAAGCCGTTCCGCCCACCCTCTCCTCTTCCGTCCTGTTTGAATTGTTCCAATACCAAAACCAGAAACCCAGCAAAACAAAAAAAAATGGGTTTGAATTTGAAACCATGACGAAACATTTCAGTGTTTGGGATGTTTGATTTTCCACACAGAGCACCAACAGTTATTTTATCAAATTGTTTTTAAAGATTTAGGCCACGTTTACACATACTCGAGTATTTACAGAAACAGATCTACGTTTTCAAAAATAACGTTCACACCAGATCGTTTTCTAAAAAATCTTTATTTACACAAACCCGCATAAACGCGTCGTTAAGAGCTGCTATGAGCTGCCAAACCTATAGGGGGCAGTGTACCGAGAAGCATACAGCCATGCAAGCCAATCCTGGAGAAAACAATTACTTCCTGTTACTTCAACGATAATGGCGCGAGGGTCGTTTGTTTGGACCGAGTGGAGCTGCTCCTAAATGTAGGGGTAGAGTACAAAACAAGTAAAAACACTTGAAAACATTGACTAGGAAACATGTCAGTCCAAGTATATGGACGTAGCCAACTGTAGACATGGTTGCACACATATAGCACTGATGATGCTTTTGTCGCACACTGTGACGTCAGACTCCGTCTCCTCCTGTCTACATGCAAAGGACAGAGTTTTCAGATGTGATCGTTTTCGGTGACTTGTAGCTTCGTTTGCGTGTGAACCAAAGGCCCAAACGCATTGAAATGTCACCGTTTTTGATACGTGTAAACGGGGCTTTTGTCAGATAGGAGGAAGTGAGCGGAGATAGGAAATATGAAAGGGAAAGTAAGGGAATGATGGGCTTGTCATGTCCTGCCAGCTCATAATCGACATAATGACTCACTGCTGAGAGCATTAGTGCCCACTGCTCCACTATCAGGTCGCCCACCACCGGCAATTACCTTAACTGGCTGCTGAGAAGAGCTGTGCCATTAAGAAGTAAGATGAGTTTCAGACTAACTTAGCCAACACAGTGCTGTAGATGCAGCTCATTTGGCTACCATCTACCCCTCACTTGTGTTTTGTCCAGACAAGCTCCAGGCTTTGTGCAGCTGTTCAGCTTCTCAAGTAGATGAGAAAAAAAAATCTGCTCATGTCATGCACAGGTAGGTTTTTGATATGATGATGATACAACCCACCGTTCGGGTCCAGACTGTAGGTGGGATGCACTACAGCAGATGGTCTGGCTGCCTGCACGTAAATAGCATTTTGCCGAAGCAGCATTTTGAGTACAGCAATAAAATCCATCCATCTATACACCGCTTAATCCTCACTACGGTCACTGGAGACTCCACGCAGAAAGATCCCGGGTGTACTCACCGGGACGCGAACCGGCGACCTTCTAGCTGTGACGCAACGGTGCAGCCCTTGTGTGATTAATCTGGCGTTGGAACTCTGGAGAATCATCTGTGACTAATAAAACAAATTTACTGTCAGAGACATGAACTTTGGAGGCTTTGTGCATATTGGATAGATGACGTAGGAAAAGTGAGACATGCGATGGCGTAAAACACCAGAGAGAGCAAACTGTGCATGAGATGATTCCCTGCTGAATCTCCTGAAGCGTCAAGACTCTCTGTGCAATTTTTCAACACCATTTAATGTTGCTGGAGCACCACAGCTGCCCCGTCCCTTCATGTTTCATTTACAGCCACAAAGGTTGTGACCCGCAAGACACACACAGATCCCACCGGGACGCGAACCGGAGATCTTGTAGCTGAGAGGCGACGGTGCTAAACGCAGAGCCGCCACGCAGCACAGCAATATAATGTACAAGTAAAACGAAAGTAGCGCAGAATGAACAATTATTTCAGGATAGTTTGGCACAGTAACTTATTATTGAGTTCAGCATGGTGATGGAAAATTCCTTTCCAGTAGTTTCCTTTGTGAGTCTGAGACACAGTTTCCATCCTAGGCTGCATTCTTTTCTCATGCTACGCCTCTCTGTCTTCATGTCTGTCACAGCATGGCACTGCTCTGTTCATGTCAGCTTTACTCTTCATGCTCTCACATTGTTTTAAGTTGCGTAACACACTGCTGACACTGCTTAACCTCATGTCTTTTTTCCTGCCGTTTTCCAACCGCAAGATTTGAAGCTCTAGTGCGGAGTTCGTCCATTCACTGCTGTTCTAGAGACAAAACTGGACATTTTTGGGGAGTGTCAAGTTTAGTGAATTTGGCTTGAAGCACTGATAAAAGGAACCTTCACAGAAAAAAAAAACTAATTGGTGTTAAAGAGAGTAAAAATGTGCTTGCATGTTGCCCGGTTTGCACTCTGAATTTTTTTGGTTTTTGTGGGTATATTGAGCTAAATAGCTTGGCAGTAAGGTTTACGACGATTGGCTCATTCACAGTGTGTGGAAAATCATGTCCGATTATATTCATGCAGCTTGTAATCTAACGCTGCTGCTCTACTGATTACACTCATACCATCACAGTTTACTTTACAACAGCACCGGTTGTCACTGGATTTAGATTGTCTATGCTGCTTCTGCTTTTTAATGTCATCTCAAACCGACTCTGTGACGTTTGGATCGGGGCTTTGTACGTGTCACACCATCTGCTGTAGGAGTCCTTGTTCTTCTTGTGGCTGAAACATCATTGTGGGTTCTGTTGTAACAATCATTAGCAGCAGTAGCTAAAAAAAAAAAATCCTTAAGGTCGAAATTTTCACATTTGATTTTAAGGGTAATTTGAACTTCTGTTTGCAGTTAACTTGTCAATAAGACCTGATAATTAGGAAGTTGTGGGATGACTGATTTCCTGTTGGTGTGTCATAATGAAAGAAGAGTGGGAAAAATGTTGTGAGGCAGCGACCACACAGGGGGTGCTGTAGAAAGTAAATATGCAAAGAAGCCTTATTGCAGTACCATAATGAGTAATTAAAGCTGCAAGCAGCGTCAGACGGGCCGTCGCACTTTTGCGCGTGTCGGACGTGGCGCACGTCGGGGTTGTGGAAAAAATGCGCTCTGTGCAAAGTGACAATCATCTAATGGTCAACAGGTTAGTAAAAGCAAATACAAGTGTAAAACGTGTCCTTTTCCGCTGCAAGAAGGTGCGCTGTGGCTGTGAATGGATAATGGCATGAGAATGTCATCAGGGCAGGACTCTGATCCAACATGTCAAGTTTGAAGCAGAGTGCAGAGAGACAGCACTTGCTCTTTCATGGCGAAGCGTCAAAGTTCAGACGGCCGCCACGGACACAGTGTTTGATGAAAACTCACAGTTTTCACCCTGAGTCATCATCAACATCTTAAGGCCGTCTGATAATAGCACATGGAAGTGTGTTGCATGTTCTTTCCTATTGCCAATGGATATTGGCATTCGGCTTTCATCAGGGCAGCACGAGCATGTGACGTTTGAGGCAGATTGGAGCATGTAGAGGGTCGTTAGAGACGCTTCCTCTTTGATGGCGAATGATCACAATTCAGCCATTTTGACGGAGAGGTTTTGGTATTTTTAATCACCACGTCCTCTAGTTTGTGTCGGCCAAATTTCAGGTGTGAACGACCTTCCCTCAAGGAGGAGATAGATTTTGACAATGGCCAAAAATTATCAAAATTTTCACAAGTTTTTGAGCATGTTTAGATCCTCAAAAACACGTTTGTTTTGTGTGGAGAATAATAACTCTTTGAATTCCAACACTGTGGTGCTTGGGCCCTAAATATGGGTCCACATGCGATGAGACAAAGACGACTCAGAATCTGCGCAGACAGAAAGACACTTGGTAGAGCATTGTAAGTCGACCTGACGTGTCCGCCATCAGGGGAACAGGCTGGTACAATCCAGTGTTCCAAAGGTTGCACATCATTTGTCATCTCTAACCTCTGAAACCGATTACAAACAAAGAGCTTCTGTTGCAGGCTTTAAAGTGATTCTTCTTCAGCCACTGCGCCAACGGAAGTCCACCCACTGGTCACATGTGTCAAGAACAGACTGCGATACATGAGGAAAATAAAAGTGACATTGTGGTAAATATTAAATTTTGGCTGCAGATGAAGAGCAGGAAAGAAATCAGCTCACTGCCTGCAGAAAAGCAGACTGAAAAAAACGTGTTAAAGAAGCGTAAATGACCCATTTTTACTTGATTTTTGTACGCGATATTTAGGATTAGAACTGACGCGAATTATGTCGTTATCAGTTACTTCAGCGTTGACAAGTAGCGACTAAAGGGTTTGAAAAAGTCTGAAGTTTGCCCGATGAATAAAAGTTTGAGGAGTCTTGTGGGAACAAGGTGGAGCCGTCAATCATCCCATCACATTCAGTTATCATGCTTTGGCGCGTTCATCATCACCAGTTTCAATTTCAGTTTTTTCTACACTTTTCACGCAACTATGACCTAATCTTGGCAACTTAAACCATTGGGTTGCGACTAACGATTATTCTGCCGATTTATCTGTTAATCAGCCAATCATTTGAGTTATGAAATCTGATCCTAAGGGGACTTTGTCTTGTTTTGGCTAGACTGTGTTCAAGGATGCCAAATCATAATTTCCTGGCTGAGACCAGACCTTGTGGGGGGTGACTACACATCACAGTCAACATGATCAGTCGGACCGTAGTGAAGACAATACAGTGCTTATATTATAAATTATTTCCCCTTTTATGGCTTTTCAACATTAGATCATCATCGCTTTAACTGGATTTGATTGACACAAAGTAATGCCAATTAATTAAACATATAAAATAAGTAAAAGTAAGTGTAAGTGTTCACCCCCTTTCAAACTGACTCATCTAATTCAACACAAGTGAAACCAATTCAAACATAACACTTAGATAAAATCATTAAAAGCTCTCCGGAAGAAGGGACTCAAAAGAGAGCACAGAATCGGCCGACCTGATTTCCTCGGGCAGATAATTCCAGAGCTTGGACTGAAAATGCTTTGTCCCCCGTTTGTTTTCAGCCGGGCCTCTGGGACAGCTAAAAGACCTTTGCTCTTAAAGAGCGTGGTGGAGAGAACGGTGTTAAAAGGTCGGCGATGTACAAGAGCTAAAACAGGCGTGATGTGCTCACGTTTCCTCCTCCTGGTCAAAAGCCTGGCAGCAGAGTTCTGCACTCTGTAATCTGTCCAGGGATTTCTGGTTAAGACACGTAAAAAAGGCTGCTGCCGTAATCCAGCCGTGAGGACATAAAGCATGCAAAATCGTCTCTGTAGCTTTAAAAGTTAAGTAAGATCAAAAACAAAGACACCTCTGAGGCCATCGTTCATTCATATTGTGTATTTTTACTCAGGGTTAGCATCATCGCCTCGGGGCTAGAAGGTCGCTGGTCCTGGTGAGGACACCCGGGATCTTTCTGCGTGGGGTCTCCATGTTCTAAATTGTCAGTCGGTGTGAATGTGAGTGTGCTTGGTTGTCTGTCTCTAAGTGTAGCCCTGTGATAGACTGGTGACCTGTCCAGGTGAACCTGCCTTCATCCCGAGTCAGCTGGGATAGACTCCAGCCCCCCATGACCCTAATGAGGATTAAGCGGTGTATAGATGATGGATGGATGGATTTTCCTCAGTGGTCACCACTTTGGGTGGCGCTAAAATTCTTTTTCGTGATCTCATAAAATTTGTAGCAGTTGTGCATCTTAAATGAACAAAATAAACTAGTTTTCCACAAATTGACAAATGGATGAAGTAATAATTGTTGCAGAGAAACTTTATTGAAGCCTCACCACATAAAAGTCATCAAATGTTAATTTTTTAGCGCTTTAGCATCAGTTAATATGAAAGTAAATTCCACCGATACGGGTTTGAATTTGACACTGTTCCAGCTCGTCACCGGGTAATAATAAAGTCAATAACTACAAAGGTGCACTTAAATGCCAACTTTATGTGTAGTCATTGTTAATAAAAGTACAATACGAGACTGCGAGGCCCCTGAAGTCTCTGTGTGACCGCAACAGTTTTCACAAATCAGCTGTTTTAGCAAGAAATTCTGGTGTCAGCACAAGTGTCTGGTGTCAGCTCCACTATGACTCATGTCACTCAGCAGCAGAAATTGCATCGCTCTTTTTTTTTTTTTAAATAAATAATTGATGTGTATCGAAAAAGCCCGCAAATACCAACGTGACATGCTCACTTGACTCCGTCCGTGCTGATAATGTGCTGATTTAATCACAGCGATTGCATCGTGTATTAAAACATTGCACAAGCAGGAAACTGGCCGAGAAAGTCAGCCGACTTGTCCAACATTCTTGTGGCGTGTTCAGGCAGAGGATGAGTTATGTATGCAGAGAGGGAAAACCTTAAAAACATATGGACTGATAGTTGGAGGGCGGGGTCACATGCTCCTCACGGCGATGAGAAAGTGGTGGGTGTTGGAATGAAAGGTAATGTGTGGAAGCGGAGAAGACACTGCTGCAGGAAGTGGATGAGGGCATGAGTTATTTTTGAATGCTGAGGTAATGATGCACATGAAACTGATAAACACTGGTTTTACTGTCTAATTATTAAAGAGGGGATGACGACAGCCTCATCCTGTGCGTGCGGGTTGTGAATGAAGAAGAACATTTTTAGAAAATCCCCCAAAGAGTGATGCAAGTTTACAAATATTTTCAGGTCAAGGCTCAAACCATGTACTGATGTCATTTTCAAAACAAAACAACTCAGTCTCGTGTTTCAGCTTAACTTCACCTGCGTGTCTTAAAAATAAGTGTGAGCATATAAAACAAGTATAGTGCATGTACAGTATGCCTGCAGTTCAGTGAGAGTTTGGTTGCATTGTAGTGGATAAAGCAGCTAATTACCAACCGCCACCCTGACACGTTGGGGACTGAGAGGTGATTTCCGATATCAAAAGCCCCCATCGATGTCACTGCTGAGGCATGCGACTTACTGAGGCCTCAGAGAACGAGATGTGGTGGACAGGCTGGGATTTCCCCTGCACTGTTTCTCTAAGCTGATGAACTTTCTGAACAGGCCGTTATTCAGTCAGCGCTTCCACATTTGAGGAGATAAGGATTATAAATGTGGGGACTGAACAGAAAGAGGAACAATAAACAGAGGAAGGACAAATAACCTTCGTGTCCAGGCCGTGTTAATGAGTGCTTATCTCACACTTTTCCGGTGTTGAGACTTGAAAAACGTAATGTTTGTCTGAAGCATACAGCACGAAGGCTAAGCTAATATGTATGTGTAACCCACTCCCTGTGTGCGTCCGCTGCTCGCTGGTTCCTCTGGGTTGTGTTTACTGATATGTGTGGACAGGTGGAAAGTCCACAGACAGCACCAGACACAGGGGTTCTAAATCGCGTCTGGAAAACAAAGTCGCCGTTTTATTCTTTTTTCCAAAACTAGCAGCACTTCTCCCGAGTAGTATACAGACATCAAAACGTTTGCCCAACGATGCGCCGCATGCACTCTCAAAACCAAAACCAAACTACGGTGTCCCGCACAGGACAAAACAGTCGGAATTACAGCATTTCTGTGTTAGTGTGTCGACCAAGACTTTTCCTAAACCAAAAAACAACTTTGCCAGCCTGTCATTTGCTAGGATTTTCTGTTACAGTGCTGCCTATTTAATGTCACACCGCTTTATAGAATATCCCATTTATAACCATAAAATATCAAAGTCCCGAATCATTTAACCTGTAGTAAAACAGCCCCTTTGTTGTCATAGAATAATGTCATAATCCAGCTTTTTGCGATGATGAAATTCCCTGAAATTGATTTAAGATTCTTTCATTTGTTTTTAAACCCTTACGTGGTCTCATCCCACAGTACCTCTCTGAGCTGATTTCTATCTATTCACCAGCCCGGCGCCTCAGATCAGCTGATCAGCTGCTTCTGGAGGCTCCGAGGTCTCGGCGGACGTTCAGAGCGGACTTTGCAGTCGCAGCTCTGGAACTGTTTGCCGCTGCTCGTTAGAGAAACACCATCACTGTCCGTTTTCACAACCCGTCTGAAAACTCATTTTTATGCCTTGGCCTTCGACCCGGCATGAGACTCCTGTTTTATTGTTTTTACTGCTCTTATTGTCCTTTAATGATTTTATTATAGTTTTATTGCATTTTAGATGTTTTAAATTGTTTTATATTTTGTGTTCAGCACTTTGTTTCGACTTTTGTTGCGTCAAAGTGTTTTATAGATAAAGTTGAGTTGATTCCAAGAACAACTTTTGCCCGTTTAGAGTCACGGTTGGCCGACCGTTATGGCTCGCGAGCCAAGCGTCGCTCATCTTTGGCAGATTATCAGCGGGTTTGTTTGTTTTGTAAATTACCCGATCACTGAGTTATTCACACACTGTCTGATGTTATTTAGGGCACAACATAGAGAATCGCTTTGTTGCAGAGCATGTTGTCACTCATAGCTGAACTGCTCAGCTAGTTAATCATGATAAATTAATCTTCCGTAAACCCTCAGATTAAAGGAAGTAGCTTTTATTGGTGGGGCGGCTTTTCGTACCGACAAAGGTGAAATTTTGCTGAAGCAAAACCCTAAAGCTCCGTTTGAATAAACAGTTCTTGGCCTTGAAAGAAACCGTCCCTTAGATCTTGTGAAAACATTCCCATTTTGGCTTTAAACCCACATTTTTCTCTAGCGTTGCCGACTGAAGCCCACTTATCCTGGATGTAGTCGTAATTCTGTCCTGGACCGAGGGGATGATGATAAATGGGCAGCGCTCTAATGCCAAATCTGTTGTGAAGTAGGACAGGTAGTTTCACCTTTGGCTTTAAATAACCATGAAAGACATTTCCTGTTTTCTGCCATTTTAAGCTTTAAAAACTTTTATTTAATAAAGCAAATAATCACCAAAAGGTTAACCTTCTGAATCCTTAAACCTGCCGGCATTTTTTCAGTAAAAAAAAAAGCCAGATTGCACCTTTAATCTGAGGCAGAAACTGTAATAACAGAAAGAATTGTGGGATGTTCAAACTCTGCCTGAACTAATCGTGTGTGGCGTGCACCTCCATTGGGAACATTTATCGACTCTAAACCGCGAAGGCTCAATAAATTTAGTTATGGAGACGCCACCTGTCAGCAAGTTGTTGGAAGAAACAACCAGCATGTTGAAATATCCTTCTGGAGCTGATACTCGGAGCAGTGTAAGAACGCCTTGTTTTTAGTGGTTGTTCAAATGTAGATGATAAAATATCTGTTGTATGTAGCTACAGTTATTTCTTGGTAACGTATATATATCAACTTCTGTTTATTTTAGTGGCACTATAATCGTGTCATACTGCACGAAAGACGTTTTTGATTTCTCTCTTCTTCAAGTCACGGCTGTTGTGTTTCTATAGAGTTGCATGACTTTGTATTGCAGTGAAAAATAAGTCTATAGTGAGTAAACCCTAAACCTACTTTTCATTCATTTGATTGCATACGAAGGAACAAAAAGGCCTCCGATCACTGTTTTATTCAGTTTAGTTAAAGTCTTGTTGGAGGTTTTTTTGTAGGTTAATCGTAGCAATTAGACTTGCTTGAGTTCCTTGAAGACGTTCCACCTCTCATCCAAGAGGCTTCATCAGTTCTGACTGACTAGTTGGGAGTTCCAGATACTTGTATTCTTAAGGAGCAAGGGAGGATAGATGGTTAGAGAGAGGAGTGAAAGAAGCCATCCATGTCAAACTGGAAAGACCATCCCTCAACAGAGTTGGAGGTCTGAGGCATCACCTCTCACCTGTTTACAGTTCAGTCCTAAAATCTCACCCCAGGAAGATGAAACCACATCCACACCTAGACACAGAAGACCCTAACGAACCCCATTGTGGCAAGAGGAGCACTAACGACCCGCATAACGAGGGGAAGGAGCAACAAACCCCCAACTGAAACCAAAACTCAGGTGCTAATGGCTCGTTAAGGATATAAATTGGGAAGCCTCTTGGATGAGAGGTGAACCGTCTTCAAGGAACTCAAGCAAGTCCAGTTGCTACGATTAATCTACGAGAACAACCATGACCTGGATGACTAAGAATCTTCACAGACTTGTGGGTAGTGGTGGATTTTCCATTAACAAAAGCTATAAAGTCTTCAAATAGGTATTTTATAGCACAGATCTTCGGAATCCTGCTGTAAAACCATAGAGTAGATAACGTAGACAGGGGCACATCACATCTGGCTTTTCTTCTTTGACATTTTGACCCTTTCTGGTGTTTGTAGCAGCAAAAGTCATCCTGAGGAATGACTAAATAATGAAGTCCAGACTATATGGCGTCGATTAAGAATTGACACCAAAAGTTTTGAGGTACTTTTCCATCGTGATGGAGTCGGTTTGTAAATATGTTTGGCCAAGGTTGAAGATGCAAACACTCTGGACTCAGATCAAACAGCAGCAGACTAAATAAAGGAAGTTCATGTCCTGTGTTTGTCCGACCAGTCACAGCACAGCAGACTGTTAAATGAGTTTATAACATGGGTGTGAAATCCACATCTCATGTTGACATTTTCAGAGTTGACCTGATAAAGTAGGAAAGGAGTGGCTCAGACTAAAGCCTTTTAAAGACAGGTGTGTTTGATGTAGTGACCCATTTGATTGCTTAGAAACATGCATAATGTGTGCTGACAATGCAGCTGTAGTTAGTTATTGCTACTGTAGTGATATATAGGTACACTATAGATATTCCTGTGTTAATAATAGACATAAATATCTAACTTGTTACAGGGAAAAGTGAATTTCCCAGCCACAAACACACAGCGTGACTGCAGATTGTATTGTGCGGTCAACTTTTACATTTGTGAACAATAGGCTTCCTTCCTCTGGCCTATTTTTTTTCCCCTACTGCTCCCCAAGCCGTTCCTCAAAATCGCTTATCGTCGCCAACAGTTTGGTCATGTTGATCCAATTGCTCGATTTACCAGGTCTTATAAGATTAAAGGGTGTTTTCCGAAAAAACAACACTTCCTGTTTCTTTCACTATTTCGTGACTCAACTGTTCTTCTTTTAAAATAACAAAAAAAAAACCCTTTTGGCAATGTTCAAACAATGCAGAGAAGGGAAAGTATTACAGTTGGTGTCATGCTTCATGTTCATGCATCGAGATAACCTGCTGACGATATACCTGCCGTGTGTGTGTCTAACAAGTTTGTAATCTCACACCTGCTTTTCCTCCGACTTTACACCATTTTTACACAACATTTTTGTTGAAATCTCAAGTCCCTGTAACTTTAGATTCCTTGGTGAATGTACAAAGCCTTGTCTTCGCATTTGTTTGCAATAAGGGGTTGAGGTTGTTCCGACCCGCCCTCTCTGATCTGAATGCAGCTGAATTCACAATGCAGTTGTTCTAATTTTCCCATTTCTGTTGTTAAATGTCAACCAGTTGTCTTTTACCAAGGTGGTGTGTTGTGTGTCAGGTTATACACTCAAATTGTTAATGGTCACAATTGAATTTTTTTTCTTAAATTCAGCTAAGAACAAGACGTTATTGGGCTTGTTTGAGCAGTTTTCTCACAAATTCGGCCTGGAGTCGTATGTAGAAGTGCTATTTGTCTGTCTTTAGCAGTGAGGTGCAGTCCTTTCGTTGCTCATGCAAGGCTCAAAGATCTACGCGATATAGAAGTGTGTTTGTTGGTGGATTTCCCAATGTTTAAAGTGTAGGTGGCTGTTAAAAAGTAAGATATGTAGTGGAAAGGGGAAAAAGGAAAGCAAGGAATGTCACCGTGAAATTCCAATATACGAGGTGTGTCAGAGAAGATAGATTTCAAACCCCTTCAGATGATCAACCAGCACATCTACAAAGAGATCCTACAGCGTTTGCTTGGTTCAGTGAAGAGGCGAGAGTTGTGGCAGGACCAGTCGTGGCTGCTTCACCATGGCAACAACGCCCTGAGCATCCGACAGTTCCTGGCTGAGAAAAAAACATGGCCGTGCTGGAGCAACCTCCCTACTCACCCCACCTGGCTCCGTGGGATTGTTTCCTCTTCCCCGAGCTCAAGGAGGTCATCAAGGGGACCCGCTTTGAAGACGTGGACGACATCAAGATGGCTGTGACGACGGAGCTGAGGAGGATCCTGGAGGAATCCTTCCAGGAGTGCATGGCGGCGTGAAGGCTGGGAAGTGTGTTAGAAATTACTTCAAAGGGGGGGTTTGTAGTTTGGATTTGAAATGTATATTTTGTGACACCAGTCCTGGATGTTTTCTGACACACCTCGTACTGTAATCGTTTGCTTCCTGTCTACAGTGTTGTTTGCAGATTAAAGTTTGTTTATTAAAAGCATTAATTGTGTGTTGGTTTGCGAGCAGCTCTGTGAGACTGCAGTGATCTTGCGATAGAAGCTAATGTCGCCACAGCAATCTACTAACAATGACCGTGTCGACATGCTGATGTTAGCAGTGTTATGTTAAGAGTCCTGGGGTCATGAGAACGTGTGTGAAAGTGATCCCAGACGCTGATTGCTTAATGAGCTGTTGCTGTAGTAAACCAAATGCTATATGTGTTCCTAGTATTTACAGAAAAGCGCTACGTTTGTTTGTTTTTTGCTGGCGTGTAAAGAAGCGTGTTACATCAGCACCAACCGCCAAGCAAGCTGAAATTGCAGTGAACATGTTGCGAGCTCTTTTGAAGACACCTTAAATCTGCCTTTCCACTCCTACCAGTGCAAAATGCCTTCAGTGTGGTGACTTCTTATCAAAACTGGTTTTCTTGTTTTTGTGCCAGAAATGAAGCAAATGTGAACGGTCTTTCCTTTGGCTTCATGCCAACATCTCTGCATGTAATGTCAGTGAAAGTCTAAAGTCTGTGTTTCTCTGTCTCTCAGGTTCAAACTCAGGCCCTCAGCTCTCTGGCTGTTGCCCAGGCGCTGGCGGATGACGTGGACTGCCATGTGTTCCCCTTCAGAGAGTTCGGAAAAGGACGGATCAAGAAGTGTCGGATCAGCCCCGACGCGTTCATCCAGATCAGCCTGCAGCTGGCGTACTACAGGGTAACGGCGTGATGCGTGCAAACACAAAATCGTGATAAGAAATGTTGTATCAGATTTCAATCCAGAAACCTGATAAGTCTGAAAACTGCAAAGCCAGCTGTAACCTTAGACAAAGAAACAGCAGGCATGGTGAAAACAGAACAACTTAGTTTAACGTTTTCCTGCACATACTTTGATTCCTGTTGACTGATTGCCAATAGAGATGTTGATGGTTGATTGTCGGCCAGTTGTGCACCTTCATTCATGATGACAGTGGTGCATTGAAAGTACTGGAAGGGAAAGAATCATGGAAGGAGTTGCATTTACATAACCTCATTAAAACCAATGAGAAATCAGGCTCTTTGCATCTTGAGGAAGGATGTTTCACACGTTTGTCTACAGATATCAGATGTCACTATGTTTAAAACTCTTCCATGTTTGCATGTGCTGTACTTTATTGTCACTTTCTTCTGGTGCGTTACAGCATAATACACAGAAACATATACAGCTACAGATTAATAAAATGCTGGCTGGAATAAAATGCTGCGTGTTCTCGACCAATCAGAATAGTGCTGCAAGTCTCACCCCCAAAAACCCAGTCAGGGACTAATTTCCCGTAATTTAGACCCCTCAGAGGTTTCCACTAACTTCCTGTTGTGAAGAAACTCTTTACAAACTAATTTGAGATAAAGTACTATTTGCTCTGTACCATGTCCAGGTACGACTACCTGCAGCTCTCCCGCTGGCCAGGCGTTAATGTTCAGTTATAAAATGTGCACTAAATCCGACATGTACAGTTCCTAAAGCCGACTTTACAACAAAGTGCTACCACATGTGGCTGCTGCTTTTGAGGCGGATGAGCTGACACTCGCTCTGCCTTGGGACTGTTACGTCTTCCCTCTAATTGAATTCAGATGCTCTTCTCTAACCAAATACTGCTTCTGTTACTGATTTATGCAGCTGTGTTCCTACAGTCTCAGAATGTAGGATGTCACTCGTACACGCTTGACACACTTACGGCCAGAAGTTGTCTCTGGCTGAGCACCTTCTATATGCACAGATCAGATTTGCATTCATTGCCCCGTTATATTATCTGCACTGGTTGGAGCAGTACAGACTTATATACTAACTGGTTATGCTCACAGATATAAAACATATTTTTGCTGGTTTGTAGACCTGACTAAGCCTTTAACAAGCCAAGAAGAGATAAATTCAGGTGTTTTCCCCTGCACATCTTTTGTAGTGTTCGCTGTCCTTCCAGGGCTGGGTGGTACAACCTAAAACCTACTGTAATGTGTAATCACATGTTGTTTTACGTCAGTTTGTGCTGGTTCTCTTCTCCTGTTCTCCAGTCTTATGTAGAAACTCAACAACTGCGCCTGGATGTGAAAGGAAATGCTATGTGCACTAATAATCCACATAAAGACGTCCAAATGTCAACGCGTTGGTCTCTGTTGTTAATACAGACTGAATTGCAGTCGAATTTATTGATTTACAAGTAAATAGATTCTCCTACTACAAGATAACTGTGAATACTTGTTTACAGAAGTTTTGGTCATTATCAACTGTTTGGATGGTGTGTGCAGTCGTGACTCGATAATCCGACCTTTAACAATCCTAAACCTTTCTGTCCAACAGGTTTTTAGGAAAAAAACAAATGGAATCCTTAAAAAAACAGCCTTAACAAACCGACAGCCTGGATTCTGACTCCGACATGACATTTTATGTCACCAATCAGGATAACGGCGGATTATCTGACTGAACAATCCCACAGATTGGCTACGTTCACACTGCAGGACTTGATGCTCAATTCCGACATTTTTGTGATTTTTTTTTTTTTGCGAGTTCGTTCACATTTCCAATTAAATGCGACTTGTATGTGATCTGCTGTGTGAACTTCATACAACCCAAAAGTGTCCCGCATGCACAGAAGTGTGACGGCTATCCTCGACTAGCATCAGCAGCCAAGTACTGCCTGTGCGTTCCGGCCACTTCCATCCCATCAGAGCGCTCCTACGGGGTGGAAGTGCCCCTCGATTGCGCCGAATACTCGTATATTCATCATTAATTGGGCCTGAATATCCAGAGACCAGAAAGTGCTGTTGGGACCAGCCCTCCTAGTTATTATAAGAACTATGAACAATGAATATTAACAACAAATGAGCCTTCCAGCATCAAGCCCTCCTTGTATCTCGACCTCCGTCTTGACAATCCGACATAAAAGAAGGTTTTATATTTAGTGTTGGATCATCGAGTCACGAGTGCTTTCCTGTTACCTGAACTCTGCCTTCCTTTCTATTCAGCTGTCTTTTGAGAAGCGTTTATTTATTTATTCTTTTTATATTTGTGTATTTGTAATGTCCGCCTGGAAACTTTTCCTCAAGCATGTTTCCTGGACAAATCTCTGTGGCCATTTTCTTCTTGTCTTTCCTGTTTATCTTCATGTCTGTTTCTGTTATCCCCCCTGATTTCTTGCCTTCCTTTGATTTAATTGCCCTTCATCTTCAGTGCGTCTCTACTCCTGTCTGACCTGACTGACTCAGAGTTTAACAAGTCTGATTCGTCTGTCGTCAGAAATGTCTGCTGAGGCAGCCAGCAAATATTCACAAGCCCCAAGTTTCCATCTGTTTTATATTTCTACTGTCTTACTTACCCCCCCCCTCCTCCTCATTCTTTTGTGTCTCCAGGATCGCTGTGGTTTCTGTCTAACCTACGAGGCATCGATGACCCGTCTGTTCAGGGAGGGCCGGACGGAGACCGTGCGATCCTGCTCCAACGAGAGCTCTGCCTTCATCAAAGCTCTGGAGGCTGGAGAGGTACTCACAAACAACTTGATAATGCTGTCTGTATAAAATCAACATGCTCCTTGTCGCAGCCTGCTTTTCACGTGAGACAGCCTTCCTCAGGATTTGTCTCATGCCATTCGATCCCAAACCAAATCAGATGAAGCATGTACAGGTCCATAAACATTCCAGAGTGCAAAACACACACACCTGCCCAGAGTCTTTCTTGTACTGTTTGATTTTACCTTTTGCTCTACAGTTTAACATCTATTACAGACTAGAATGCCTGTAAGACCCAATGAAGAGTCTGTAACAGATTAGTTTCATGTGACACGAGGAGCCACTGGATGTAAACATTAACAGGAGCTCACTGCTGAGTCTGCCGTCTGAGTTTATTGAATCTCTTCCAACAGCTGCAAGATTTATGTTTGCGTCTTTAAAGGGAGGCAGCTGTACACGGTAACGCATTACGACAGTGTTTAATCATTAATCCCAGACGCAGACTGGGTGGGTCAGGATCAAACAGCACGCCGCACTCCACTTTTGTCTGCACCTCAAACAGCTCAATCATTTGTGATGTAGCAGCCGTCGTCAGGTTGGGTCCTAAGCTTTGATCAGAAGTATCAGAAAACTTTTAATTTTACTCGGTAAACTTTAGATGTGGTCACTCCTTTACCCTTTATCAAGCAAGGAGCCATTTATGGTAACTTCTACAGCAGGGATGGGCAATCCTGGTCCTCGAGGGTCACAGTCCTGCATGTTTTAGATGTTTCCCTCTTCTATCACACCTGATTCAAATGATCAGCTCATCGTCAAGCTCTGCAGGAGCCTGGTAACGATCCTGATCATTTGAATCAGGTGTGTTGGAAGAGGGACACATCTAAAACATGCAGGATTTTGGCTCTCGAGGACCAGGATTGCCCACCCCTGTTCTACAGGCTTTGAAATGGCAGGGGGCAGAATCACATGACTTCATTCAGCCAATCAACGAAGGTCAGGCTACATCACAACAAAGTCTCTGTGGCCTCTGACCAATCACGAGTTTTTGTGTGTATTTATTTTTATTTATTTATTTTACAGTTATTTATCCACATATTAGTTGGATTTTCTTTTTTTTTTACCCTTGGTGGGTGAGAAAAGGCATCTGATAACTGCTTTGACTTTGATTTGCAGCCTAAATCTAAAACTTTTTTGAAAAGTCAAAAAATGAAAAATGTCCTCTTATATCCACCAATTTTCAAGTATTTCAACGAGTGTCCTATAAAGAGTTAAAGTGCCAAAAAATGAAAATGAGTTTGTTATTAGTGTGTTTTCTGTCGTTCTGTGTTGTTTAATATCTGCAACTTTGCCGTTTCTTGCTTATTTCTTTATAAGCTGCGATAAGGAATGTGATGAAAATGTGATGGGCTTTGACAGGGAGAGGAGAAATGCAGACGTCTCTTCCGACTGGCTTCTGAGAAGCACCAGAACCTTTACAGGATGGCCATGACCGGAGCGGGAATTGACAGGCACCTGTTCTGCCTCTATGTGGTGTCTAAATACTTGGGGGTGGACTCGCCTTTTCTCAAAGAGGTAAACGCAGACACAAACTAAGTGTCCACGTCTTTTTGAATCAGTCCCATTAGCTTAAGAACGCCACAGCTCCGCTCACATGATAGCCCCAAAGAACATCTGTAGAATCTGTATTAAGTGATGATTGGAGAGGAGGAGTCCAAATCCTAAAATCACAAGAGAGAGAGTCATTCTGATAATTCATTATTCCCTTTGACTGGACAGATCTGTCTTTTGTCCCTCACCTGCAGGTTTTGTCTGAGCCTTGGCGCCTGTCGACCAGTCAGACCCCCGTTCAGCAGATGGAGCTGTTCGATCTGAAGAACCACCCGGACTACATATCACTCGGTGGAGGATTCGGACCCGTGAGTAGCACTTTCCTCGAGTTCACAACACACGCACACATTTGTAACACTGCAACACTTTATTGTTGTTTTTAAATTGTTTATTCTGTTCTTATTGGCTTGTTTTATTTATTTTTAATGTATCGTCTTTTTCGGGGGATTGAACAGAGTAAGAATTTCATTGTGTAGTACAACTACCTGTTTTGCTGTGCATATGACAATAAAAAAAAAAAACAAAAAAAAAAACTCTTGAAACTCTTGAACTCTTGAAATGTCAGCGGTGCTTGGTTTTATATTGTGATGTAATTTAGGAGCTGCAAGGTGGCTCGGTGGTTAGCATCGTCGCCTCTCAGCTAGAAGAGCGCCGCCCGGGATCTTTCTGCGAGGAGTTTGCATGTTCTCCTCGTGCAGCGTGGGTTCTCTCCGGGTTCTCAGGCTTCCTCCCACACAGTCCAAAAGCATGTTGAGGTTAATTGGTGATTCTAAATTGTCCGTAGGTGTGAATGTGAGTGTGCTTGGTTGTCTGTCTCTAAGTGTAGCCCTGTGATAGGCTGGTGACCTGTCAGTCAGCTGGGATAGACTCCAGTCCCCCACGACCCTAGTGAGGATTAAGCGGTGTGTAGATAATGAATGGATGGATGGATGGATGGATGGTGTAATTTAACAGCCGGTGTCTCTTATGATCTCCGTCCCGTCAGGTTGCTGATGACGGCTACGGGGTTTCCTACATCATTGTGGGTGAGGACATGATCAACTTCCACGTGTCGTCCAAGCACTCCTTCAGTGAGACTGTAAGTAAAGCCTTTGTCACTGTCCCTACTTTTTAGAAAGGGTACTGATGAGTGAATTAAAACAATATCAGACAGAGATATTCAAGTGAATGTATCAGTTATGAAGTGGAGAAGGTGAAATCATTTTCAGTTACCTTCGGTCCTAATTAATGCACATCTGTGACGGTCAGCTAATGTCCAGTCTGACTGGGATTGTGAAAAACATGAAAGTTCTTCACAACTACATTGAGGACAACAGGGATATCAGTGTCTCCTGAACTGTCGCTGACTTATAAATGATGCAATGATGTGGAAATCCTTTTTTGTTATGTGGAAGCATTTCACAAAAAGTGACAGCATGCTTCTCAACTCCCAGTCAAGCGATGACATCCTGCACTTCCTGTGTGGTTCACATGTTCTGCGGAAACATGCTAACAAGCTATAAATGTCTTGAAGCAACAGAAAACCTCTCCATCAGGTTGTAGCTTCTACTGAAGACCGGTTTTACGCATGATTCATTGTTCTGAGCCGATGCTTATTTAGCGGATTACCAGTGAAACTTGATAGTCTTGTGCCTGAATAACCCATTTGTACTTCTAAAGGGCTTCTGTTTTAAAACACACACATTCAGGAAAGTAAGGAGACATTAGTGAGAACGACCAACAACAGAGCTTTAATGTCCTGTGAAGTCCCTTTATTCTTCGACTGAAGTTTCGCTTTCACTGTTTACTTTGGCTGGTCGCTGGCTGTTTGGTTCAGGTTCAGGAGCATGTCACGTTTCGGTCGACACCGTAACAATGTTTATGAACTTACAAAGCTTGGTTAACCAAAACTGCTCGGTTAGGTTTAGGAGAATAGTGCAGATTGGGTTCATGTATGAGAAATTTCACAACGTTTCTCCTTAATTTATTTGGACACCACCTCTTCCCATCTAATATATGTAGAGCAGTACAATCAATGGCAAAAAACATGTTGATTAGAAATGTCTCAAGCTACAGTAAGCCAGGAGAAAGTGCCTCAGAACATAACTGAGAATGCCGTTTAGTTGTGTCGAAAGTGGATTTTTCGGGGAGATGCTGTCAGACTTGTTTCGACACGTTCGTACCCACGTCGGTGTATCTGTGCAGTGACTCAACGCCACAGCTTGTAATTACAAAAACCTACAGAGCATGCAGATGATATTAACACGATCAATCAAAATAAACAAAAACAGTGGAGGACTGCTACTTTTTAATCATTCAGGCTTAATGCTTAACCCACGCAGCTTTATCATTTACAAAAGAAATTCCAGTGAATCACAGTAAGTAAGTAAGTAGTGTCTAGCTTTCAAGACGTCAGCTTTCATTTGTTCTTAAACCACAAAACACATGACAGGACAGACGAGACTGTCACTCGTTGTTTTCACTTCCTTTCTCGCTATCTTTTTTTTTTTTTTTACTGTCGAATCATTCAGAGATTCTGAGAGAAAAGAGGGAATTTTTATGGTTGGTTTATTTAAAGGTTTATGCAAAAAACGAAAAAAAAGCTGCCATACTGACTCTCAAATCAGCTTTCTTCTCAAAAATGTAATCATCAGAGGTCGTTAACTTCTGCTCTCTGTCAATGTGGTTTTGGATTGTCTTCCCTTTTTCGATTTCTCCTCACAACACTTGTTATTAACTCCACATTATTATTTATTTATTTTCTTCCAGGACTCTCACAGGTTTGGAGCTCAGATAAGCAAAGCTCTCCAAGACATCATGACGCTCCTCTCAGCTGACACCAAAACACCTTCCAAAGGCGCCGCTCAGTCTCAGTCCAAGAAGCTGCTTTAAACGCAGCTGCACAGATATTTCCCCCCCCGAGGGCCCGTCATCCTGAACGCATGGTGGCAAAAGCACAACAAGACAGAAACGGTGAAACTAAATCAAAGGGAAATCTCAGCCAACTTAGCTATTGACTCGCACTGAAGAAGCAAAGATCCCCTAAATGCCAGACAAGTGATCTGCGGTTCTCACCTTCCATTAGACCACACACAAAAACAATCAACAGCTCCACCGGTCACACGGCTGCCACGCCTCGACTCAATCTTATGAGCTGCATTCTTTAATTTAAAAAAAAAGCATTAAGTTCAAAGCCGTCTCAGCATGGCTGGGCTCGAACAAACCCGCTTAAAACAACACCTTTTGTTTTATTTTTGCTCTAGTTTTTAGTTTGGTTTTTTTTGTACATAGTTTTGCTGCAAAATGCTTCTAATCCCTACTTTCTCTGAGAATATGAAACCCCTGACGGGCGATTTTTAAGAAAAATGGGAGGAAGGAAGTGTTTAAAAAGGAAGTCTTTTAAGAAGGAGAGAAAGACAAACGAATCTCTTGACAGTAAGTGAGAAGCATTAAGAGGCTCTAAATCTCAATAAAAGCAAAAGCACTCGACGGTGCATGTTGTAGGTCTTCGCTGAAAGCCAGCGGAGAGAAGAAGGCAAAAAGGGAGGTCCAACCGAATTAGACCCACTTATTTATTGTCATTTAACGTATCCGATGGGACTGGAGGTTTACAAGCTAGACAATGAAAGTCTCCGTTTAATCTTTGAGAATAACTGCTTCAAGATGTTCATCACCTGATCTCTGGATGAGCAGCCTGAATCAACAGGGAACTTTTAGGTCAGTTTTTAATGTCAAGATGGTTCAGCTGTTGTTACGAGTACAATAAACTACATGCGCAGTTATTTTACTCCTGTAATCCAGGAAAACGTATCCCCCCACCTACTTATATACATGTTGAAACTTTCTCTCAAAATAAATTCTAGGTGCCAAAACAAACGATCTGTAATCTGTAGGTCGATTGCTTCCACGACCTTTGCTGGTGGTGTTTGTGGAACAGCGTTAAAACTACCCTGCAGACCGGTACCGGTGTGGCAGGATTCCACAGCGCTGTCAAGAATGAAAAAAACGTGACACGGTTTAAGCAGGATTTAACTGGCAGCTGGTTGCAAACTGTCGGTCCACAAAGTAGAGGTGGCGATCTTGGAGATGTTACCGACGATACAGCAGCAATCGACATCCTGCAAGACAACAATCTGCGATGCATCGTGATGTCTGTGTTTGGTTCAAACAAGCAAAAAGCTGGAACTCTGTCTATTGGACTGTTTCTGGTGGATTAATCGTAGCAGCTGGATTTGCTTGAGTTCCTTGAAGACCTCTTCATCAGTTCTGACTGACTAGTTGGGAGTTCCAGAAACTTACTTGCTGGCTCCTTAAGGATGTAGGTATGTGGAACTCCCAACTAGTCAGTCAGAACTGATGAAGCCTCTTGGATGAAACGTCTTCAAGGAACTCAAGCAAGTCCAGTTGCTACGATTAATCCACGAGAACAACCAGGACCTGGATGACTGGGAATCTTCACAGACACGTTTCTATTGGACGTTCAGTCAGTGTCAGTTTCTTCTTCACTGCGAGCCAGTTAACTTAGTTTAATAAGCGCCGCCACAAGGAGTCAATATTTGGTGCCAGTATATTATTGATGTATCACAAAAGGAAGCGCTATGAGACGTATCGGCATTATTGTATTCTGTCCCACTCCTACTTCAAAGCATCCAGTCACTGCAGGTTTTTTTTTTTTTTTACATATAAAGAAGCATAAACTACCTGCACAGAGTTCTTGAGTAAATTTCAACATCGCACCACTTCCGTTTGAGCTGTCAAAGTGAGAAATCAGTTCTCCTCTCGGGGTTCAGCGGGGACTTTCATGAAACGGTTTGAAAGCAGAAGTGGTGACAGATGTCCTTGAACTATTGTTTCCGATGTTGGTTCAACTGGAGGCTGGACGGCTGCCAGCGCCGCGTCACGCTCAAACAATGGCCGCGAGCAATCCAGCAGCAAAGAGATGAAAGATTGAGCAGCTGCTTTTCATTCAGCTGCATCGTACGCTCGAGTTCTACTCCGAATAAATCACCAATAAGATTGTGCACACATGCGATCGCTTTTATGGGTTGTTGTCAGGGTGCGTATCGACCGGGATCAGGTGATAGCAAACGAACGCAGCACGTTATCTATAGTTATGTGTGAGCAGGAAGTACGGAGAGTAGTTCCAGTTAGAGGCATTCAAAGGGCGTTTTTTTTTTTAATTTTATTTTATTGTCAGCTCAGTGTATTGATCAATAAGATGTAGGTGTTTTATATATACTTGTGTTGATGTATGCTTCAGCTTGCCAGACACACCTGTATTTTACAGCTGTTTTACAAGCCCCCAGATAGCGTAACGCCGGGGCCGTTTTACTGAACTCAGCCTTTACAAAAGCCTGTTTGTGAGGAGCTGAAATCCCTCCCTGGGCTTTAAAAATGAACTATGACTCCAGTCAACCCGTCTAATAATAGAACGGGAACTTGGGGAAGAAATGTCTGCCAACATGTTTGGTTCAGGAGGATGGGAAAGTAAGAAGTGGCTGCAGCAGGCTCTACTTTTTTGAGGTAATTTTTTTGTGCTTCTTAGACAGTCACAGTGAAAATAAGCGTAGGGTGGTTCCCGCCCGCATGGTAAACACCCTAACCGCTCCTTTCTCGGGTCGCCCGTTTATTTCAAGATTTACAAGCATAGCTAAAAAGTCGCAGCGCACACAACGACTCCCCTCTCTCGCTTCGAAGCGTTTTAGAAACACACGTGCCTGAATTCAAGTGTTCTCTCGGTTTCAATGCAATCCTTTAATCAATGCAATTCCTGTGGGAAACCTCGCAGCATAATGTTTCTTAACCGTTGTCTGTTTGTGTGTTAGCCAGTTAGCTCCCGTTAGCATCGCCAGGACGTGTGTTCGCAGAAGAAGTCGGCCAGTAACTCCGACACAAACGAGCATCACAAGTATGTTTTTGACACATGAAATTAGCAGAATATGTTGTGTTCAGTCGTGGAAACTCCACCGCACCTCTGCTCTTAACTCCAAGAGACTGTTGGCTTCATCTTCTAGTAACCTCACACCACAGTGGCTTCTGTTCCTGCCTCAGGTGACACACCTAACGGCTCATTTTCCAAGTTGTTGTCTGCTAGAGCGACCTTTTTGATTTTGATTTTGATTTTTTAACAGTCACTCACTTACAAATCAATCGGTTTTGTACAAGATTTACAAAGAATTTTTCCTACAACTTCTCTACCTCTCTGCGCTCGTGGCTTTTCAACAGTTTCCCAACATCAAGGATCATCAGATCATCTTTAACTACTCGTTCGCTGTAACGGGAATCTTTTTAAAGAAGACTGTCAAGTCCTCTGGATTCTTTAATAAGGGCTTCTTCTGATGTTCGTGCTCTTGAGAAACTGTTTTGATCAGAGCTTCACTTAAATACTTTCAAATCTGTGCTGGACACCGCAGCCTGCCTGAACGACGTCAAACCAATCCTGTGCCTGACTCACTGTGCCACGTGTGTTGTTATAAACATAGACTAACTGATTTTATGATCGTGTCCGGGCTTTTAACAGGTTGGAAAATGAGCCTTTTAATAACAAGCCTTTAGCAGCAACTTCCTGTTAGAGCAAAATATTAACGTTAGCACGTGTTTTTCTTACTTGTTGTGATTGTTTAGATGTGGGACGCTTTCTGTTTTTATGTCTGTTCAGCCTCGAACAACTACTGTCAATGTTGTTTACTGATTTCTAGAAGATGCTAATGTTTTTGGTACGTCGTTTTTCATTCTGAAACCTATTTAAATGTAAATTGTGGACTTCGTGAAGGCCTTTAACAGATGGGTATGGTGTGTTATGTAAAATAAAGATATTTACTCACCCTACACTGTTTCTGTGCTTCATCGTTGTTGAATGTATTTACTGATCATGTAACTTATGCAGGCTGCAAGGTGGCTCGGTGGTTAGCACCGTTGCCTCACAGCAAGAAGGTCGCCGGTTCGCGTCCCACCTTGATCTTCCTGCGTGGAGTCTCCATGTTCTCCCCGTGCAGCGTGGGTTCTCTCCGGGTTCTCCGGCTTCCTCCCACACAGTCCAAAAACATGTTGAGGTTAATTGGTGATTGTAAATTGTCTGTAGGTGTGAATGTGAGTGTGCTTGGTTGTCTGTCTCTAAGTCAGGGGTCTCGAACTCCGGTCCTCGAGGGCCGCAATCCTGCAAGTTTTAGATGTTTCCTTCTTCCAACACACCTGATCCACATGATCAGGATCGTTATCAGGCTTCTGCAGAGCTTGATGCTGAGCTGATCATTTGAATCAGGTGTGTTGGAAGAAGGAAACATCTAAAACTTGCAGGATTGCGGCCCTCGAGGACCGGAGTTCGAGACCCTTGCTCTAAGTGTAGCCCTGTGATAGACTGGTGACCTGTCCAGGTGAACCTGCCTTCACCCTGAGTCAGCTGGGATAGACTCCAGCCCCCCATGACCCTAGTGAGGATGGAGCGGAGTAGAGATAATGGATGGATGGAACTTATGCAAAGACAAATATTGCCATGAGACTTTTGCTCTCTGTTCTTCTCTTTCTTTCTTTTGTCGTTAAATCGTTTCCATGGCCCAGTGACCACTGATTTACGAGGTAGATCTGCTGTAATATAGTAATCAGGTATTAATCGAATCAGTTTTTCTAATAAACAAGAATGACGATGTGAAAAGAACGTGACAGGAGTAATAAACCCAAAGAGAAATATGACCTGAAACCAGGTTGACCTAAAACAGGAAGGCCATAGAAACACACTTCCACCTGTCGTGATCCTTCAGTGTTGTCTAAGTAAGTCAAACTGTTTGAGCCACGACCCCCAAGATAACAGAAGTTTGTGTTCGTGTCCCCCCAGTTTGAATTTTTATTATCTCATGAGTCATAACTTTGTTGTTGATGCATTAGTGTGTTAAAAATTAATGTGGTAATTCCACAGATTAATCTCTTTACGTTAACACATTTTTCTTTTGAATGAATTGAATTTATTTCGAACAAATGAAAGGGAAACAATATATGAAAACAAAATAATTTTCAAAAGAGCAAAAAAGAATAATAATATTGCGTAATCAAATCATAAAGTTCAAAAAAGGAGTGAGAAGAAGTTTAGACTTTTCATTTTGACAGCTCTAATACACATTTATTTGATAAATGCAGGCTTCATTTTTTTATTTTTATTTTTTGACAATTATTTGGTGACCTCCTGAAATTACATTGGGAACCCCACGGGGGTCCCGACCCCTAGTTTGAGAACCACTGGTCTAAGCAACATCTGTGTTGATCTAAAGACCTCACATGTGCCAGTAGAACAAAGTGGAGACGTGACGCCACACTACTGAGATCAGCTGGTACAGGCGCATGATTTAAAGTAGTTACTAGTCGAAACTAGTGTGTTTTAAAGATAATAATGATTCATAATTTAAAAATTTTATTTTGTATTTTTGCAAGATGGCAGCACACATGTAGGCAGCGGCTTGGAGCTCCCAACTCTGTTCACACACTAAATATTCAACGTACCACCTGTTTACTTGACACTATAGTTTGCACTTCTCTGTGCTATGTGTGCATCTGTGTATTCATTTTTCCCTTTCATTCATTCATTTTATTTTATTTTTTAAGACTAATCCATATTGCAGACTGCTGTGAGTTACCACACAAGTTTCGCTGCTTCTGCACAAAGACAATCAAGCGTCTATCTGTCTGTAACCCTTATTGTCCAAGTCACTGTTCAGTAGATCCCTGTTTGGCTGCAGTCCCAGCATTGAGCCTGTGTAGATAGATCTCAATCAGCTGTGAGTTCAACGACCCTTTTCAAGTCCAGCCGCAAATTCACAGCTGGATTGAGGTCTGGGCTCTGACTCAGCCACTCCGGAGCAGTGACCTTGTTTCCTTTAGATTAGATTGCACTTTTTTCTTCACCACCAGCGTGGAAGCTCATTTGTTGCAGCAGTGGAGGTAGAACAAAGCATCAGGAAGGAAAGAGAACAAGTCAAACTATAAATAGGAACCATTTTGGTGGAGCTTTGGCTGTACGGTTTGGGTCACTGTCGTCATGAAAAACAAACATCCCAAGCCACAGTTCTCTTGCAGACTCCCATCGCGCTGCTTTCGCTTTCCCCTCTGCTTTTTTACAAGCCTCCTCGGACCTGCTGCAATGATGCTGCCACCGCCGTGCTTCACATTTTGACCAACTGAGCAAACATCACGTCTCGTCCGCTGTCCAGAAGGCTCAACTTAGGTCTCCTCCGTTCAAAGAATCTTCTTCCAGTCGACTTCTGGAGTCTTCCGTATGTTTTCTGCTCCTCCTCCAGGATCCCTTTGATGTTAATGTGCGCTCGGGAAAAGCTTTTTCATCCAGGAGGAGGATTGTTCTGCAGTGTTTGCTTTTCTTCCTGCAGCTCTTTGCTGATTTTTATTTTTTTTATTCTCCTCTTGCAGTTTCTTTTGCTCTCTCTGTAGCTTCTTATTCTCCTCCCATGGTCTTGTATTCCTCTGCTCCATCTAGCTGCTCCATCAGGTAGTCCACGTCCACCTNTAGATCTCAATCAGCTGTGAGTTCAACGACCCTTTTCAAGTCCAGCCGCAAATTCACAGCTGGATTGAGGTCTGGGCTCTGACTCAGCCACTCCGGAGCAGTGACCTTGTTTCCTTTAGATTAGATTGCACTTTTTTCTTCACCACCAGCGTGGAAGCTCATTTGTTGCAGCAGTGGAGGTAGAACAAAGCATCAGGAAGGAAAGAGAACAAGTCAAACTATAAATAGGAACCATTTTGGTGGAGCTTTGGCTGTACGGTTTGGGTCACTGTCGTCATGAAAAACAAACATCCCAAGCCACAGTTCTCTTGCAGACTCCCATCGCGCTGCTTTCGCTTTCCCCTCTGCTTTTTTACAAGCCTCCTCGGACCTGCTGCAATGATGCTGCCACCGCCGTGCTTCACATTTTGACCAACTGAGCAAACATCACGTCTCGTCCGCTGTCCAGAAGGCTCAACTTAGGTCTCCTCCGTTCAAAGAATCTTCTTCCAGTCGACTTCTGGAGTCTTCCGTATGTTTTCTGCTCCTCCTCCAGGATCCCTTTGATGTTAATGTGCGCTCGGGAAAAGCTTTTTCATCCAGGAGGAGGATTGTTCTGCAGTGTTTGCTTTTCTTCCTGCAGCTCTTTGCTGATTTTTATTTTTTTTATTCTCCTCTTGCAGTTTCTTTTGCTCTCTCTGTAGCTTCTTATTCTCCTCCCATGGTCTTGTATGCCTCTGCTCCATCTAGCTGCTCCATCAGGTAGTCCACGTCCACCTGAACGTTCTCCAAAGCGAAGCGGTGGATGTTAGTCCTGCTGCTGTCGGTGGTCGACTGTGGTTCTAGTCGAGTCTTTGTTGGTCCTTTGTCTGCCGTTCTTTGTGCATCGCAGGCGGCTCCTGACTGTTCGTCTGATAAGCTTCCTACTTGAGGCTTGTGTTGCTGGAGACCCGAGGAAGTGCATCGTCAAGTTTAAAGCTGGTGGTGTTAGTGGGTCTGTTTATCGGGTCCTGGACTTTGGCTGCCTTCTCTTAAAGCTAATGTAAACTGTCACATAACAGCAAAGTTGGACTCCGAAGTAACCGTGGAGGGTAAAGTAAATGCAGGAAAGCACAGGGAGGACAGTCTGATGCAGTCGGCCAGAGAACTGCAACTTGGGAGAAGATTTGACGATGATCCAACGCACACAGTAAACCTGCACAGCTGTGGTTTGAAGACAAATGGACTGCACTCACAGCTGAAACCACAAGTTTACAAATGCTGCATAAAACACATAAAACCTTTTATTTTTTCTCACTATCTGACATTAAATGTGTCTAAACTTTTCCTGTTTTAGGTCAGTTAGGATCACCAACATTATTTCTATTTGCTAAATGCCAGAAAAATGAGAGAGAGACTTTGTATGACTTTCCTCAGAATCAGAATAGTTTACACAATACGAGGAATGTGTTCTGGTGGGTTGGTGCAGCAATAAAATCATAGTCACGTTTACGTACAATAAGATTGCTCCGCCTTCAGATTAGCTGTGAAAGTCCACATGATGATGATGTCATGGCTTTGGAAGCTTTTAATGGCTTCACTGACTTTTGAGTTACTTGGGAGCACATCTCTGGATGGATTTTAAGGCACACCTCAAACTCACTGCTCCCTTCTGTGACAACATGGGAAAATCCAAAGACATCAGCCAAGATATCAGCAAGAGAATTGTGAAACGCCACAAGTCTGGTTCATCCGTGGGTACAGTTTCCAGATGTCTGAAGGTTCCACGTTCATCTGTTCAGACAGTTATACACAAGTATAAACACCATGGGAATGTCCAGCCATCATTAGGAAGGAGATGAGTTCTGTGTCCAGAGTTGAAGTGTTTTGGTGCGATATGTGCGAATCAACCCCAGAACAAAAGCTAAAGACCTTCTGAAGATGCTGCTGAAGCTGGTCAGAGAGTCATTATCCACAGTGGAACCAATCCTGTACCGACATGGGCTGGAAGGCTGCTCAGAGAGGAAGAAGACATTCCTCCAAAAAAGGCATAAAAAAAGCAGATTACAGTTTGTAAATGCACACAGGGACAAAGAGCTTCAT